>NW_020204387.1:11879-13097 GCF_001531365.2 Cynara cardunculus var. scolymus
CACTTTTGTGAACTTTTCTGATTTGAAAATTGAGACGAGCAGTCACTTTTCAGGACTTTTTAAATTTCAGCTTTCACATGATCAGTACATAATTGAGTAACGAGTTTTAAGCACAAAGTTTCCATTTGTAGTAATAAATCTCGGGAAAAATATTTTTGGCACTTGAAAATTTTCTATAAGATTATCATATTTTTGTGAGACCCATGAGACCAACCGTAAAAGCATAAAACTTCAAAGCATAAACACTGTGAAAGTACAAAAAGAAACCTTCACAGTGAAGTTTAACTACACAAAGTTTTGCGGTGAAGTTTTGCGTTTTTTAAAGCGTTAATTAGTACAAGCCAATCAAATAAGATATTTATGAAAATAATGAGAATTTATTTATTGTAATATTGATATTTATGAAATATTAATCATGATGAATAAATTATGATCATCTTCTACCAATATTTCAAATTGTAATAAATAAACATCAATCATTTTTATAGATATTCCAATTGATTAATTTATAAAGGTCTGTTTGTTTTTTTTCAAAATTGATTCTTCATATCTTTGAACTCTGATTCATTCAGACATCTGGGCATTAAGAACGTTTTTTTCAAATAAAAGTTTAAAATCTCTAAATATCCTATGAAATTTTAAGTGGTAAATGTATCATTCAATACCTCTTAATCATGATCCGCCCTCTATCAAATGGTTCATATTTTGGGGGACAAAAGAGATTTGTTAGCTTATCTTCTCTACTTTTGTAAAAACTATTTATCTTTTATATTTTTGCACTTGTTTGCCCAATTCAGATTTTAGATTTCGTACGTAAAACAAACAATCTTATTGATCCATATTTCAGACTTCAACACCACCTCTTATAAATTAAAAGCGAAATCAGACTTCAGATTTCGGCACATCTTAAAAAACAAATATCACCTAACTATCACCTAACTCCTGCCACATACTCACATGTTACACCTTGATAACGTTTTTCCAAATTCAATATCCAAGATTTACTTTTTGTTCCAAATAACACATCCTACATTGGATCTGATCTTTATTTGAAAAGTTATAAAATTGTTAAAGTCTTAAGAATCAGTGTATCATGTGTTATTTCACATGATTCTTTTTCATCTACGGCTTAGATTTAGTGTATTGATTAACATATATTTGTACTGCGACGCGTTTGTTTCGCATATATTTATGTGTTTGTGAAACAAAAAAGTTTGA
>NW_020204387.1:14539-14917 GCF_001531365.2 Cynara cardunculus var. scolymus
TTGCAGCAGCTTCTCCCTTCTTCCCAACCAGCTCCGGCCATGAATTCTTTCCTGTATTARTTATCCAATCACAAACTTGTTTAACTGATGTTCTAACATATAAATTTACGAAAGTTTCTTTAAATCATCTGAAATCTAAAAAAAAGTTACAAAATTAAAAGAGAAAAATCAAGATTTACCTGGACAATCAGACATTTTTAAATATGTTATGAAAAACACGAAGGATGTGGAGGGTATAAATAGGGATAGAGGCGTGAGACACTGGTTTTTGTCAACCTTATCATTAGACCATCCACATCCCTGCAATCCATTTACACTTTCAATTGTGACACATCAGCTTTTGCAATTATCTTCTACACACCTGCAATTCACCTACAC
>NW_020204388.1:0-1933 GCF_001531365.2 Cynara cardunculus var. scolymus
TTCCACCCAACAGAACATGAGCATGGCTACAGAAGCCCTCGTCCAATCTCCAAAGCCATGCTCAGGTATCTGGCTCATGAAGAACGCAAAGCTTACAGACATGGTAACAGGCTACCAGAACCGGTCCCTGCAACCCCACCACGCATAGGAGTCCCTCTAGGTGAGAGTGTGGGTAAAATGGGAGTGAAGGGAAGAACGAAGGAGCCAGTAGTGGCTGGTGAGATGAGTGAGCATCCACCTAGAATCCCATCACCTCCACGCCAGAAGAAGAAGAAGTCACAGAAGGTTAGTGATACTTCTATGAAGAAGAAGTCGAAGAAGAGGCCCGCAGAAGAAGAGGGCCCAACTGTGCCTTTGCCCAAGACTAAGAAAAGAAAAACCAAAAAGCATGAGCGTACAGAGCCTGTGATCACAGAACCTGTGGTCACAGAGGCTATCGCAGAAGAGGGGCAGGCAGAGGCTACAGCTCCAAAGCGTAGAAGGTTGCGCAAGGTGAATATCGAAGTTTCCCCAATGGAACAAATTCAAGATGTTCTGTCGAATATCCAGAAGGAGTTCCAGGAGCCACTCGATCCATTTCAATTGGGGACAGAGATCATCTTAGATGAGGAAGAAGAAGAAGTAGAAGAATTAGATGAGGGAGAAAAAGATGCCCCTGGCACACATCCAAGCCAAACACCCAGTGCAATCCATGATTCTAGAGGCCCTGTTCTAGAGGGACCCTCTATTGAAACAGGCTCGCACAAGCCTATCCTAACCCATCCAACTGCCGCAGAGGATACTCTTTCATCCTTTGTGGAACGCACTCCCGGGCACCCACATATAACTCCTCCATCCTCTCAAAAGGATGAAGGTTTTAATATAAGAGTCCATTCACCCAATGACTCGACAGAACCCACAGAGGCATGTGTTGCCTCTGCACATGAGCGAGAATAGCCAGAACATGCTTTAGAGGCACAGGTAAGGGTCACAGAGGTGGTGGATCTAGAACGTCCATCATCTCCACTAGATACCTCTGCCAGGTTAGGCTCTGAACCTACCAGGCATGAAGTCTACAGAACACCATTAGGCTCTCCTCAAGGAGATGTTCGAGGATATGGTGGAAGTCCCCGAGCAGGCTACGCTATGCCAGCCGCTGAGGGTGCCTCACGCTTCGAGGCAGAAGGATCACCATGTGTTGGTGGTCCGAGTTCCCAAAGCGACTTTGTGACAAAGGGGGAGCTTAAAGCCTTTGCCACAGAGTTGTTCACAAAGATGGATGAGTTGAAAAGCTTTTTCATCTCCCAGCAACAGCCTCAGGATCTTACATCGGTTATAGAGGCTCTGAAGGAGCTTTCCGCCACCACCACAGAGTTGAAACTTTCATTGGCGACCCTTCAGAGCTCTGGCTTACAGAAGGACGATCTTTCAGAGGCTTTTCAGGCAATGTCTCTCAACCCCTCCTCAATCAAAACATTAAAGGATGAACTTTCAGAAATGGCGGCAAAGTTTGCAGGAGACTTCGTCACAATGGGCTACACAGATTATTCCTCATTCCGTGACGAGATCAAGGAAATGTTTTCCTCTGCGGTCACCTATGGCATCCAGTCCAAGTCCTCAAGTGCCAACATCAATCACTTGGCCACTCGCAGAGAACTGGACGCCATGGTGGATGCCCTAGGCATTCTTTGATCGACCACTTCTCTATGCTTAAAATGGAGCTCTTCTCTTCCAATGATAAACTCCCAGAATCCATGTCCAAGCTTGCCAAGGAAGGTGACCACCTTCGTGCAGAAGTTCTATCCACTGTCTCCAAACTCAAGTGGGCTACAGAGCTTGACGTGATGAATGCCTCTGCGGGTGCGGAGAAGGTAATAGAAAAGATGTACAAGGCGGCCACTAGAATCCTACGCCATTTGAGGAGGGCTCCCCTTACTTCATGCAAGGCTGATGC
>NW_020204388.1:3004-12248 GCF_001531365.2 Cynara cardunculus var. scolymus
ATGTACTACAGCCATAAGGATTTTGAATTGGCCATGCGTCTAGCACAGAAGAATCTGAAGATAACTCCTCCCTACAGCAGGCCAAGTTGGGTGTCTAGGTACTATCCAAACACCATTCTGCACAATCCCATTTATGGGTTTGTGTATTTGGACAAGGATGAGATACTTAGATTGTTTGACCCAACAGAAGTGCACAAGTATTCATCGGAGACATTGGACTGGATATTCAAGTGTATCGTGGCAGAGGTGGATAAAAGACACTACAGGGTTGGTGAAGTGTCATCTCTCTTGGACACAATCAGAGCACAAATCAGCTACAGAGAGTTCATCTTTGAAGTCTACATAACTATAAAGTCAGATTTTGTTTATACGGTAGACGATTTCCCAGAGTCTCAAGTCTGATTCTCTTCTGTCCCAGGATCGTGCCTATGTTTCTTTTTTATTGTCATTCAAGTTTTGTAATTTTCTACATTACTTTGTAATTCTTTTCATCTTAATTATTTCAGAGGATGATGTTTAATCACTTCTTGTAATTTCAATTCAATTAAGTCATACACTTGCAACTAGAGTTTAGATTTACTTTTTCATACTTAGGGGGAGATTGTTAGCTCTCATTCCTTGAATGTAAAAGTATAGAAAAAGTAAAACAACAAGTGTTGACAGAAGCTGATCTATCACAGAAGACTACAGAGGACAATCAACAAAAGAAGCTCAATCGTACAAGGCTCAAGTGACAAAACCTCTGTCATCCATCCCAGAGGTTCTGGAAACTTGTCATCTGAAAAGACCACAAGTTAAAGACGACAAAACCTCTGTCGTGTCTCACAGAGGTTCTGAAAGAAGTTCCTCTGAAGTAAGCGCTCCATGTCATATCCAGCAGACCCTCTGTGATGCTTCACAGAGGGTCTGCAGCTACTCTTCTGTGTAGATTATCTTTAGCTATTTTTCTTAGGTCTTTTAGCTGCTCGTGCTTATCACGTGTTCTTGTCTGTAATTTGTTTTGATCGAACGGCTTGGATTTATTTACTTTAGGTCGTGTCAGAAAAACGGTTACTTGCTTGTATAAATAGCAGCGTAGGCCTTTGTAATTAGGTGTGCWTCCAGTATTGTAACTGTCAATATTTTCATCAATTGAAAATCCTTTGAAGCTTTCTCCTATGTTCATCATTAATCTTCATCGTGTTCTTATCGATTTCTACTTGTTTGATTTATCATCTTTTCCACTGCATTATATCTGTCAAACCAATCATTCAAGTAAGTAATATTAACCAAGAAATAGAGATATTCAGTCCTAACAGTTATAGTACTAATTCAGCGGTGGTCCAAATTCCACATGATTAGACCAAGAAAACGTAGGTAGAGTGCACCCCTTTCTGGGTGGGACTGTCAATACAATAGCGGCTATCCACAATACCACGACCCGGGGACATGCCCGAGTTAACAAGTAGCATTTACGGACGGGGACATTATTTGGAAACATACTCCCAAGCACATCAATTTAGCATTTATTCCATAGTGCAAAAATAATTAACAAATCATAACATAGTAAACCCGACTAAGCTGTTCCTTAGTCCAAAGGTTTAAAACAGAGCTTGACTAAGCAGTTCCTTAGCCCAAAGATTTCAATAAAAACCATGTATAGTTTGTTTATTCTCATGCCTTTCCTCCAAACAAATAGTTAAAGCATTAAAAGTGGGGCCATGAGGACTCATTGTTTAAAGGCGAATATCCAAGATGATGACGTCTGCAGCTTTCAACGCCCGCCCTATCTTGAAGTCTTGGAGGAACTTCGAGATTAAGAAAGAATTTCAAAGGACTTGCACGAAGGTGAAATCAACTAGAGAGCGTTTGGTTTTTAGAGAGAGAGAATGTTTAGAGAAATTTCAAGCAGACTATTCATGCAAATGGGAGTTCTTCATGGATGAGGGGTATTTATATGAGGATTTAAATAAAGTGAATGGGCTGGCCAACAAGGCCCAAACCGAATAAAACCTTTATTTTCCCAAAAGAATAAGCCCACTAAAACCTTTACCCAAAAATAAAATGGCTTTATAAAACCCAAAACTCCATCTTTTGATAAAACAAGTGGACATTCAAATGGAACTTTTGCAATTTAATTTAAGGAAAACTCATAACATCAACTTTATTTTTTATCTAGAGTATTTTCAAAAATATTTGGCATTGCATAAGATAACTTTATCTGATCTCCTACCAAAGCGCGACCTTCCCAACAAAATTTAGGAGCTAAAACCAGAAAGGTTCTAATCACTAAGATTAGATCCTAGAGAAAAATAATTTCTAAATATAGGATCTGCAATGGGGTGCTAACCTGAAGCTCAGAAGTGACGGGATGTCACAGTCTTCCCATGTCAGAGAAATTTCGTCCCGAAATTTATTTGTCTACTCCAAATCAAGGCTTGTTAGGGAACAAAGGTGGATACTTGCTTCTCATGGAATCTTCTCTTTCCCACGTATATTCTGGTCCATGCCGCGAAGTCCAATGAACTTTTACAATTGGGATTTTTTTGTGCCTCAACTGCTTAACCTTACGGTCGAGGATTTCGATCGACTCCTCAATAAAACGTAGCCGTTCATTAATTTTAATATCTTCCAGATGTAGAACTAAAGACTCATCGGCTAAACACTTCTTAAGATTCGACACATGAAATGTATCATGGATGGCACTAAGCTTCGGGGGTAAGTTGAGTTTGTATGCAACTGGTCCTACTCTTTCGAGTATTTYGAATGGACCGACATACCTTGGACTAAGCTTTCCTTTCTTTYMGAAGCGCACAACCCCTTTCCAYGGTGATACTTTTRAAAGGACTTTATCACCCACTTGAAATTCCAAGGGTTTCCTTCGGTTATCGGCATAGCTCTTCTGACGATCCCTTGCAGCTTTAAGTTTTTCTTGGATGATTGGGATTTTTTCAGTTGTCTCCTAGATAATGTCAGGCATGGTCAGTTGCCTATCGCTAATTTCCTGCTAACTGAGTGGGGATCTACATTTTCGTCCATATAAGGCTTCAAAAGGTGCACATTGGATACTAGTGTGATAGCTATTATTGTAGGAAAATTCGACCAATGGTAGATGGGTATCCCAACTACCTCTGAAGTCTATCACACAGGCTCGCAACATATCCTCTAGTGTTTGAATTGTCCTCTTCGTTCGTCCATCCATTTGAGGATGATATGAAGTGCTTAAATCCAATCTCGTGCCTAGTGCCCTTTGAACCGATTGCCATAACCTGGAAGGAAAGCGGTTGTCTCTATCTGAGATGATAAAAACAGGTACTCCATGCCACGACACAATCTCATTGACATATAACTGCGCTAGCCTTTCCATACTGAAATCTTCTCGAATAGGCAAAAAGTGCACGGATTTCGTAAGTCGATCCACTATGACCCAAACTGAGTCATATCCCTTCCTTCTTCTTGGTAACTTTGTAACGAAATCCATTGAAATTTGATCCCATTTCCATTGGGGAATCTTTGGTTGCTGAAGAAGACCAGATGGTTTCTGAGGTTCAGCTTTTACTCTTGTACAGGTCATACACCGACTTACATACAAGGCAACGTCTCTTTTAATTCATGGCCACCAGTAATATTCTCTTATCCCTTTGTACATCTTATCGGATCCTGGGTGAATCGAATATTTGAAACGATTGGCTTCCTTCATAATTGTAGACCGGAGGCTGTCGCTCCTTGGTATCCAAACTCTATCCTTGAAGTAACGCACTCCATCCGCTCGAGTTTCGAATTCCTTCTCTAAGTGATACAGGGTCTCATTCTTCAGATTCTCTGATTTCAATGCCTCATGTTGAGCTTCGAGAATTTGCGTCAACATTCCCATGGCTCGTACCCTTGACGGTTTCACCCTTTCCTTCCGGCTTAAGGCGTCGGCTACCACATTAGCTTTTCCTGGGTGATACTTTATTTCACAATCATAATCGTTGAGAAGTTCGACCCACCTCCGTTGCCTCATGTTCAGCATCTTTTGATTCAGAATATGTTGAAAGCTTTTATGATCAGTGAAAATGATGCATTTGGTGCCGTAAAGATAGTGCCTCCAGATTTTAAGTGCAAACACCACTGCCCCCAACTCGAGGTCATGCGTAGTGTAATTATTTTCGTGCACTTTGAGTTGCCTTGATGCATACGCAATGACTTTGTCTATTTGTATTAGCACGCATCCTAAGCCTTGATGCGATGCATCACAGTAGACCACAAAATTTTCCGAACCCTTAGGTACGGCTAAGATCGGTGCATGACATAGCCTCTGCTTAAGAGTCTCAAACGCTTCTTCCTGTTTCTCACTCCAAACAAACTTCTTGTCCTTCTTGGTTAAGGCAGTGAGTGGTTGCTCAATTTTTGAGAAATTTGCAATGAATCTTCGATAATAGCCTGCCAAACCAAGAAACTGTCGAATCTTTGTTGGGGTTCTTAGGGTCTTCCAATTCTTAATGGCCTCGACCTTGGCAGGATCCACCTGAATCCCTCTTTCATTAACTATGTGCACAAGAAATTGTACTTCCCGAATCCAAAATTCACACTTGGAAAATTTTGCGTACAATTTCTGGCCCCGGAGTAGCTCCAATATTAACCTCAGGTGTTGTTCATGATCCTCCTTACTTGGAGAATAGATCAGTATATCATCTATGAAAACAATTACGAATTTATCCAAGTAGGGTCTGCAGACTCTATTCATTAAATCCATAAAGACGGCCGGTGCATTAGTTAGTCCAAATGGCATAACCATAAATTCGTAGCGACCGTACCGGGTTCTGAAGGTTGTTTTGGGAATGTCCTCTTCCCGCACTCTTACTTGGTGATATCCAGACCGTAGGTCAATCTTGGAAAAGTATACTTCACCTTGGAGTTGATCAAACAGGTCATCGATTCGAGGAAGGGGGTATCTATTCTTGATGGTCAACTTATTAAGTTCCCTATAATCAATGCACATTCGCATTGACCCATCTTTCTTTTTGGAGAATAGAACCGGCACACCCCATGGTGAGTAACTTGGTCTTATAAATCCCATGTCTAACAACTCCTGGAGTTGTTTTGACATTTCCTGCATCTCCGCAGGTGCCAGACAATATGGTGCCTTTGCCACTGGGGCAGCCCCAGGGATCAAGTTGATACCGAATTCGATTTGTCTTTGCGGGGGTAACCCTGGTAAATCTTTGGGAAATACATCGGGAAACTCCCGAACTACAGGGACCTCGCCAATATCTTCTTCCTTGCCCTTCCTATCAATAACATGCGTTAGGAATGCAATATACTTCTTCCTCAAGTACCTCCGTATTTTTGTGCAAAATACTATCTTAGTTTTTCGATTCGACGTGTCTCCTTGAATCTCTATTGGGTTATTTCCCTCTTGAGGAATCCGGATAACCTTTTCTAAACAGACAATTTCAGCTCAATTTTTGGATAGCCAATCCATGCCTACAACTATGTCGAAGCTTCCTAACCTGATAGGAATAAGGTCTATGCTAAAATCCTTATTGGCTAAACTTAGTGTACAATCCTTGATTATATTTCTAGCCCTAAATTCTTGGCCATTGGCAAACTCAACTACATAAGCTTCTTTCAGCCTCTGGGATTTTAGGTTAATCTTCTGCTTAAAATCCAGGGATACAAAACTTCTATCCGCTCCCGAATCAAATAGAACTTACGTGAATTCATTATTCAAAAGGAACATACCTGAGACCATATTGGGATCATCTCTAGCTTCTTTGGCCCCGATTTCAAATGCTCTGCCCCGTGTCTGACTCTCTGGGTTCCCTTGACTGATCGTTCGGGCTTGGCCTGCATTGGGTCCTTGTTTCCTTTTCGGGCAAACGTTCCTCATGTGATCTGGACTTCCACAATCGAAGCACAATCATTTCCGAAAATCCTTTGCTGTATGACCCCCGAGATGGCACCTTTGACAAGTGAAGTAGTTTCCCCAGTGCGGGTATTTGTATCTATTGCACTTGGCCTTATCTCTTTGATTCACCTTCTGAGTCTGTGCTCCGAAATTTCCTATCGTTCTCCTATTCTTGTCATATTTTCCCCCAAGTCTTCGATTTCCATACTCCTTCACCTTTCTTTTCCCCTTGGAAAATTCTCCTGAACGAACCGCGTTAGTCGTGAGTTTGGTTGCAATAATGATGGCTTCTTTAAGCGTCTTCGGGTTGGCCGAGGTGATGTTTCCCCTAATTTCTGGTGACAACCCCCAAATATACCTCTCAATGCGAACTTCCTCTGGTGTCATTAGGTGTGGCACTAGATTTGCCAACTCATGGAATCGAGCCGTATACACAGCTATATCATCCCCTTTCATTTCGTGATTCCATAACTCCATTTCTAGCTTCTGGAGTTTGCTTCTGGGGCAGTATTCGGCCTTGAGGAGTTTCTTGAACTCCTCCCATGGTAGTTGATTAGCCACTTCTCGACCTCTGGCCTGTACCAATGCATTCCACCAGGTGAGTGCCCTTCCTTGCAACAAACAAGCTGCATATTCTACTTTGTTTGTTTCAGAGCACTTGCTAATATGGAGGACGGATTCCATACTCTCTATCCATGTCAATAATCCTACAGCCCCATCAGTCCCACGGAATTCTTTTGGATTGCAAGATCTGAAGGACTTGTAAGTGCATTCTCTGGGTGGTCTAGGTTCAGGGTTTGATGATTGGTTCGCATTAAGCCCTGCCGCCACTTGACTGACAATGTTGGGTAATGCGGCCAATAGTTGCTCTGACACAAGTCGTGCAACTTCGGGGTTCTCTCTTCTTGGTGGCATTTTCTATGGCCTAAATCAGAAGGGAGTTCATCATTAATATAGCAATACTATGACGATATCTTCCAGTTATTCAATATGATGTAAGGGGCATTCATCGCATGGAGAGACATTCAAGCATTTATGTAGCCACATAGCTTAAATTCATACACATTAAGGCTTGTCATAAATGAGCTCTTCTCAAAAAGATGTCATGTATTCATAGATGATTATAATCATAAAAACAAAACCTCACATGACTAAGCAAAAGAGTGGGTATTTTATCCCTAATTTTTATCCTAGAATAACATCCATCCTATCGCTATTCCCAACATCAATACCATCATTCCACAAACTACCAACCATCTATACAACTTCCTAATTTCCCGCCTGGCTGCGACAGCAGCATCCGTGTTCCTTATTATGCTCTGGTGGTGTGCTTCCATCACATCGGACAGGTTGTTTAGGATGTGGTGGTGGTATCTCAGCCGGGTCTGGTGCATTTGCGTATCTGATACATTTCTCTGCACCCATTCTCGTTCAGCTGAGTTCATACCCTGGGATAGGATGCAGGCATTCCAGTCACTATTTGGGATAGCCTGTGCCCCTGCGATGGTCGTGATTGCTCTCCTCTTACTCTAGAGGAATTCTCAAATGTCACTCGTCGAGGCAGAGGAACGCTCTTCCTTGGCGTGACTCTGATACTTGAGCCATGATAGGTTCGTGGTGGAACGTCGGGTGCTGGCTCTGATGGGGGTAAGAAAGATGCTGGTGGAAAGGCAGATGTTCCACTGGTTGTAGTGCCCTGCACATACGGATCTATCTCTTCATCATGGGCTAAGTTCCTTCTAGAGTGGCCAACCACGTAGCCAGATTCATCGACTGAGTATTCACTAGAATCGGATGACGCCATAGTGATCTGCGTCATTAATAATCTTAATTACTAAATGAGTCATCTATAAATTCTTAGAGATACAGCCAAATCTTCTAAACAAGGCTAAGAGTGGAAATCAAACTAGACTCTCAAAATATAAAGCCTCTAGTTGTGCTACCAGAGTCTCTGGTTTCATGACCAGAGCCTCTGGTCTCATGACCATAGCTTTTGGTTCAACTAAAATCCTTAGGAAAGGATTTCTCATCCATCGGTCCTCTGGCAAATCAATGGAATTCTAATTTATCATCCGCTAGTTCAACATCTACACTTAAAATAATTATGGAATTTTCGTCCATCGATCCTCTAGTTCCTCATAATGCACTTACCAGAGCTTCTGGTTACAAGACCAGAGCCTCTGGTTCCATTTTCATACGTAGAAAAATACTAAGCAACCTATCCATCGGTCTCTGGTTTCCTTCCCAACAATGCTTCTGGTGTATTTATGAAAAATAAATCTAAAGAATTCCCATTCCTTTGCCTYTGGTCCTTCTAACCAATGCTTCTAGTACCACATACACACTTTATAGATTTATGGGATTTCTATCCCATTGCCTCTGGTACTTCTAACCAGAGCTTCTGGTCCAACATGGACACTTAACAAGATAAGGGTTTTTCTACCCAACGTCTCTGGTCTTTCTAGGGCAATGGATATTCATAGTGAGTATAATGCATAAATTTGTGCTTTTCATAACAATTTCTTTATGGGAGCATATCTCAAGTACATCCGATTAAGTCCTTCTTATTATATGTAAGTTAAACACAGGTGATCAGGCTTTGTTTAATCAACATATAATAATGTGACCCGCTTTCAATTCATATGATTCCAAATTCTTGAATATTCCATTTTGAAAATTTTTGGTTATAGTCGATGGTTTCTTAAGGAAAACCAGCGTTCTCTATAACTGAAGCTCTGATACCAAATCTGTCATACCCCGCTAAAGCGGAAACGCGAGATGTAACAGGCAAGCGTGTCACAGAAACAATTAATAAATAACACCTTTAAGTTTTACAAAATAAAACTAGTTTAATAACATAACCAAACTTTTTATAAACCCTTTATTTACAAAACTTCTGACTCGAACTAAATCAGCTTTGCCACGAGTATGCTCCTATAGTACAACGTATCTTACTTGTTTCCTGAAAAGCATGGAACATAAAACGAATCAACTACAAAGAGTTGGTGAGCTCACAGGTTTTCACGTGCATAAAACATTTTAATGCATAAACCAAATATTTGCAAACTTATGCGAAACTTTTGCTATTGATAAATGTAAATCTTTCACGATGTAAAAACTTGAGATGCTACTGAGCCTTACCTGACCAACTTGCCCCATTAATTTACAAACAACCTTAAGTAGTTCGTACACTACTTAGGTCCCACAGTTCGTTATAGTACTAATTCAGCGGTGGTCCAAATTCCACATGATTAGACCAAGAAAACATAGGTAGAGTGCACCCCTTTCTGGGTGGGACTGTCAACACAATAGCGGCTATCCACAATACCACGGCCCGGGGACATGCCCGAGTTAACAAGTAGCGTTTACGGA
>NW_020204389.1:0-11644 GCF_001531365.2 Cynara cardunculus var. scolymus
TGGATAATTGCAATGCAAGAAGAGCTGAACCAGTTCGAAGCACTTAAAGTCTGGAGATTAGTACCTCGTCCTGAGAAAAAGACGATTATCGGTACTAAATGGGTATTCAAGAACAAGAAGGATGAAGATGGTGTGGTTGTCAGAAATAAGGCTAGGCTCGTCACTAAAGGATACAATCAACAAGAAGGAGTTGACTATGATGAGACGTTTGCCTCGGTTGCAAGGATAGAAGCGATAAGAATGTTTTTGGCGTACGCGGCACACAAAAGCTTTACAGTGTACCAAATGGACGTCAAGACAGCATTCTTATATGGCGTACTCAAAGAAGAAGTATATGTTTCTCAACCGGAGGGTTTCGTTGATGAGTCAAAGCCAGATCATGTCAATATCCTTGATCGAGCTCTATATGGTCTTAAACAAGCCCCGAGAGCCTGGTATGATATTTTGTCAGAATTTCTGGTAAAATCGGGCTTCTCGAAAGGTAACATCGACACCACTCTCTTTATTAAACGGGAAAAGTCTAATATTATTTTGATACAGATTTATGTAGATGACATAATATTTGGTTCTACGAATCCCAAATACTGTAAAAACTTTTCAGCCCTTACGGTTTCACGTTTTAAAATAAGTATGATGGGTGAGATGAACTTCTTTTTAGGTCTTCAAATAAAACAATTATCTTCGRGTATCTTCATTTGTCAAACAAAATATATTTACGATATCCTGAAGAAGTTTAATATGGAAAACTGTTCATTTATTTCTACACCTATGACTTATGGAACGAAAATTCATGCCGATCCCTCGGGAATAGCTGTGGATCAGAAAACATATAGAGGCATGATAGGTTATTTGATGTATTTGACCTCTTGTAGACCGGATATATTGTTTTCAACACATCTTTGTGCCAGATATTAGTCTAATCCTAAAGTGTCCCATTTAAGTGCTGTTAAGCGCATCTTTCGTTATCTCAAAGGGACTGCTAATCTAGGACTCTGGTATCCCAAGGGTACTGGATTTGAACTGACAGCATATTCAGATGCAGATTATGCAGGTTGTATGCTAGACAGGAAAAGTACAACTGGACATCTACAGTTTTTGGGAGACAAGTTAGTCAGTTGGGCATCAAAGAAACAGAACTGCATTTCCATTTCCACTACTGAAGCAGAATATGTAGCTGCTGCAAGCTGCTTTTTTAAGTGCTATGGATGCAGACACAGCTCAAGGACTACGGGTTCTATTTTCACAAAATCCCTATTTACTGTGATTCTAAGAGTGCTATTGCTATATATTGTAATCCTGTTCAGCAACCAAGCATATAGATATCCGATATCATTTCATTGAAGATCGTGTAGAAAAAACGCTTTGTAAAAACGCTTTAGATGAAAAACAGAATTTAGATGAAATTGAACTGTATTTTGTAAATACATAATTTCAATTAGCTGACTTGTTCACGAAAGCTTTAGATGAAAAACGCTTTAGCTTTCTTGTATCTAAATTAGGCATGTTGAATTTGAAAATTTGAATTTTTATTAAAAACAGTTCAATTTATTGAATTGTATTTAATTCAAATTCATTTAGTCAAATATCTGTATTTTTTTAATACAAATCAGTGTTTCAATTTTTATCTGATTTTAAATTTCTTGATTGTGGAAATCTATATTTGAGGGGGAGTATGTATTTTTTTTAATCTGATCATATTTTTAGGGGAGTGAATTTTATATGTGTTGAGTTAATATGTTATATTTTTCTCACAGGTATTTTAAGTATTTTCTAATTTTTGAAAGATATTTGAGTTTTGAAATATAAGTATTTGGACGGTTTAGTCTAAATCCGGACAAAGCTTGAGCGGTTTATTGTTAAACCGGACAAAGCTTGAGCGRTTTATTGTGCGGTTTAGACATCCGGACAAAAGGYWATATGATAAACTCTTATCCGGACAAGATTAGATATACTCATGCAATGGATTGTGCGGATAATAAATCGATGAAATCATTTGAGCTTGTTCAATTTTTTTCTAAGTCTTTAAATCGCTCAATCCTTGAGCGTTTTAACTTCCTTTGTTGAGCGGTTTATCCTTAATCCGATTACTCTTTGAGCGGTTTATCTTTAATTCGTTTATCCTTTGAACGGTGTTCATCTAAACCGTACATGCCTTGAGCGGTGTTCATCTAAACCGTATATGCCTTGAGCGGTTTAGTATCCGGATTAATACTTAAATAATATTCATTCCATAAGCCGGACACCTTTTGACCGGTTTATTCTAATCCAGATAAGCCTTGAGCGGTTTAGCATATGAACGGTTTTTGACCTTTGACTATAAATAACCGTCTCATTTTCATTTTTACTTTTTTACATTCCTTCACTGTTCATTGTCGTCTCCGCTCATTCTATCCGCTCAAATCAAGCTATTTGATTTCATCTCATCAATCTCATCTACTATTCATCGATTTCATTCAAGGTTTCGAATCCATTCATTTGATTACTATCCTTATTCGTTGATTGTTTCGATCATTGTTGATTATATGGACTGAGTTTGACTTAATATGAACATAACTTCATAATCGATCCATAAACTYRTTTTAACTCGATTTAGACASTGTATTTTAGTATATTGTGTGTCGTTTTTCATTTTCGAGTGCGTATGTAGTGTGTATTTGAATTGTATTTGTGTTCATTTTACGTATTTTGTGATTGTATTCATTGTGTTTTGAACGGATATCTCACCGGACAAGGTGATCGCACTTCAATCCGATCAACCTTAAACCGGTTGATGATTGTCCGGTTTATGATTTGTGTTTTGTGATTGTGTGAAGTTTGGTTTGTTGTCCAGGCTTCTAATCCGGACAAAATGTTTTAGTTCTTTAAGTGTTGTGTGTTGTCCGGACTTCTAATCCGGACACAATTCTTTTATTTTCTTTAAGTGTTTAGTGTTGTCCGGATTCCTAATCCGGTCAATGTGTTTTGAGATTTTTTTTTCCAAGTGTTGAAATTTTTTTACTATTTTTTTAGCATTATTTTTTTAGGTTAGAATTTTTAAAATTTCATTTTTTTTTGTTTTTGTTTTTCAGAGTGTGAATTTTTTTTTTCAATTCAATTTTTTTTTCCTTTTTCATTTGCTTTGAATTTCTTTGTTTGTGTGTGTGTATATTTTTTTTTTGTAATCCAATTTTCTTTTGAATAAAATGGGTACTAATGTTTTAGATTTTTTTTATAGGTAAATGGCTGATCCCAGACATCAGTCTGACGAGGAATCTCGTATTCCCTCGGTCAGATCTGAAAATGTACCACAAAACTTACCTAATCAACCTATAGCCTCTGAAACAATTTACCCACAGTTTAAATACCTAGATATAAAACCAAATAGCCATCACTTCTTTTTCGATATGCCTGCCGAATACCCAATTATATCAGAAATTTTGAAAGACCACCCCATTTCATATTCTTTATCTGCCCATACATCAGTTCATATGGTGTATCTTCAACAGTTTTGGGGAACTCTTACTATTGAAAAGGACGGAGATGCGTTATATCTTCAAGGAGAGGTCGATGAATACGTCAGTCGTCTGACTTTAAGAAGATTAAGAAGAATACTTCATCTTCCTGCTCCTGGACCGACTGGGTTTGAAGATTTCGTCTCAGATGTTCTGTTTTGCGTTGATATCAAAAGATTAGGATATTCTGCAATATTGGATAATCCTACACAATTCAAGAGACGATTTCTACCGTCGATATGGCATCTGCTCTTCTCGATATTAAATCGATGCCTCACGTCAAAAACCCAAGGAATTGATACATGCAGCAGCACGTTCCTAAAATTCTTTCATGGCATAGTGTTTTCACGACACTATGACTATGCACTTGTAATMTGGAATGAATTGCTTGAGTTGGTCAATGTTAAACGGTTCCCGTCCAAAGCCAGAAAGTTTGTGCCGTTTCAAAGATTTATGCAACTCTTTATTAAAGCCATGATGGATGCTAATGAAGATATTCCGGTCAGACCGAATTCGGAAAAAGGGCCAGCATTCATTATGACAAGAATTCGACAGCATAAGGAAGTTGAAGTTTTGGATTCTATTATGCCTATTTCACCAGAGTTGATTGCTCTTGCTGATTAGAATGCTCAGTGCGTTATAGACTATAGGAGAGTGATAGATCCGATAGTTCAGCCAGAACTGGTTGAACTTGCCCAAGGATCACCCCACGTCTCAGTAGAGAGAGATATAGAAGTAGAAGAGAGTTCAGGCATAAGGGGTACCTGAATAGGGTATTGAGCTGAGAGAAAATGTAAATGATAGGGGTGAATTGGTGCGGGGAGCTTCTGATCAGCAACGCACTTTAACTGCCAGAGCTTTTCCTTCTTCGGAAGCTACTGAATCAGATAAACGAGCAGATTCTGGTGATGATAACAATGATGATGATGATGATGCAACAAATGCACAGCATATTAGAACATTTGCTGATGATATTGCTATGATATTCCCTGAATATGCAGCTCAACAACCTTGTCCCAGTCTAAGATCTCTATCATTTAATGTTGATGACCATGATCGCATTCTTCAAGATATATCTACTGGAGGAAGAGATGAGAGAGTTGAAGTTGAAAAACAAGAGAGTTTGAGAGAAAGGGAAGAAAAAGAACATGGAGAGGGTGTGAGTGGAGCAGAAAAAGAAGTACAAGCTCCTTCCCAAACCGAAACAGTTAGCCGGGCAACCACATCTACTACTGACATTCATATGTTGAATGTTAGTATTGAAGCAGACATAGCTAGCCCAACTATGCATTTGCACACCCCTCCTATCCACTCAATTGGTTCTCAACAACCAATTGTTTCAATTTTTCACGAGGATTTAGCACATACGCTAACTACTTCTCATTTGAATAATGTAGTTATTGAAACAAGTAGGCCGCTGCCCCAGCCTACGACTTCGATTCTGTGCACCTCGAGTCTAGAGCCGATACACTTAGGTACACAAGAGTCAGGAGCATCTGTTGTTCCAAGTGCAGTTCTTAGTGAACTAGCTGGAACGACCGGAGTGATGTCATTTGACATTTCACGAAGACAGGTCGGAAGTCCTACCAATGCTAACATTACACCAACATTGAACGTAGGCACAGCAGTTTATTCAACTGTTATTTCAACTGGTAATCTAAGTGATTCAGGTGTGATTTTACCCGACTTTGTGTCACGGGAATATTTGGATGGCGCCCTAAAGGCTGTTCAAGAGAATTTTGATGCACACATAGCTAGCCTGAAGAGGTTGGTTAAAGGGAAAGAGCAAGTTGTCGAAGAGCCACCTTCTGCGCCATCACCACCACCTGTACCAGAACCATCAGTACCGGAACTATCGGTGGACGAGCTGAAATCGTTACTTTACGCTAAATTGATGGCTGCTCAAAGCGAAGATGCCGAAGATGCAGACTTGGTCGGCCTTCTTCGTCAACAACTTGATACTAACCCAGTTATTCGAGCCTCAGAGTTCTTGACATTTCAGGATGTAATTAGTGTTAATTTCTCAAAAGTTAGTCACTTGGTTACATCTAATACCCTAGAGCTGAAACGTTCAATGGATGCTCTTGTTGAAAGAGTATCAGTACTTGAAGAAACTTGCAGATCTCAGGCCGAATCTCTTAAACGAAAACATGACGATCAGGATGATCCTGATAGTCATGAGGGGAAGATGAAGAAGCAGAGATTGGCTGAGACATCTGCACAAGGAGCAAGAGCGGGTGAAGAGTCAATTCCTCAGGATGTAAACGTTGAATGTTCTGCCCCGGAGACTGTACGAGAAAGAATAATTGAGGCTATTGTGGATGAAGAGGAAGAAGTGGAGGCAAGTCCAACGATCGAGCCAATGGTTGAAAAGCCAGTGGACTCCACGGTAGAAACAAGGTTGCTTATGGACTTGTCTGCCTACGTGGGATTCAACAGTGCATTCTCTACTACTCTGGGTGGAGAGCAGGACTTTGGTGAAGATGTGGATAACATTGATGAGTCAACTGGATTGTACTTTGACTTTAAAGATGATGTAGAAGAAGAAGATCCAACTTTTCCCATTCAAGGTGATCCGCAGTCTATTCCAGAATCATCAATTGTTGTTCTACCAGATGCACCTGAAATCAATGTTTCAAAAGAGACTGTTGATCCTACAGAAATATTCACAAAGAATTATGTTCCATTCCACATCAGAGCAAATTTCTTTGGGTATGATCGTGAACGAATTCGAGAGCCATATTTGGAAGACATCTACTTTGGGATATTCATTCGCCACAGAAAACTGATTTGTGGTGATAGAGTTCTGGGTATCCACAAGAAGCCGAAAGAATACAGAACTGAATACCGTCATCTTTTGAAAGCCAAATGTCAGCCCATCAACCAAGTTCGTACAAAGCACAGAATTGTCACGATCAAACAAATTGATGCTTAGAGACTATGCAAAATTTGGTATCCTGTTTTTACCGTTACAAGGCAGGATGGCCAGATCTGGAGGTTTAGTGAAGCTGATTTCTCAAACTTATACTTGGACGATCTACAGTATATGTACTTCGAACTCAAGAACATGCAAATTAGAAAGGAAGGAGAACTGGTAGCTCTGGAGGCGATTAAAAGATTCATTCGAAATCATGTCAAGCTGTCAATGATCATCGATGTTCAAATGGGTCTTGAAGACAGTCAGAAGATAATTAACCTCAAAAGACCAAATCAGGAGCTTGAAGACATTRATGGATATCCAGTCTATATGGTTCTTGAAAGCCCAGAGTTCGGAGTCATCTACTTTGCTCAACTTCAGGTTAAAAAGTTCATGAGATTGAACGAGCTAAACAAGTATTCTAATGGTACGATCAAGCTGGTAAAGAGGGCGCTGGATTCAAAGAGAGTCAGTGATGATAAGGCTGTGGAATTAGAACGTATGAGTCCCAAAGAAAGATACTTGCTCGTTAATGCTATTAATTTGCTCGAGGAGAMGWTACAATATAGAAATGCTYTGAGAYRGTTGGAGAAGATACTTGGACTGCGCAAAACGAAATTCACAAGAGTCCAAACTTGAATCCAAAGGGGGAGAATGTTGGTTCAAGATTAGAGCTTAAAAGTTGTATTCAAGTTTCTCCTTAGAATAGTTTTACTTGTAATATTTTAGCCTTTACTTTCCTAGTATAAATAGGAAATTCCTTGTAATTGTAATTAGAGCTTTTGTCATTATTCTGAAATCAAGATTTGGCTGATGTAATTCTCTTTCTCTCCAATCTAATCATTCCTTATATCATTCTTATTGTTCATCATTGTTCATATCAATCTATGAAGATCACATCAAGATTTGTATGAAATCTGGACTCCACACTTTCTCAAACTGATTTCGGGTCAGAAGCTTCAGCAGTAACGTCTTGAGTTGATGGCTCCTCACCAACCCTTGCACCTTGTTCAGAAGTCTCAGCCAATCTTTGTCTCTTTCTCTCCCCCTAATGACTATCTGGATCGTCCTGATTGTCATGCCTTCTTTTGAGAGATATGGCCTGAGACGTGCAGGTTTCTTCTAAGATAGACACCCGTTCAGCTAGGGCGTCTATTGAACTTTTAAGATCTTGGGTGTTAGATGTGATCAACTTGCTAACTTTGGAAAATCTAAAAGTAACCACATCTTGAAAAGCAAAAAACTCTGAGGCTCTAACAACAGGGTTCACATCTAATTGTTGACGTAGGAGACCAACCAAATATGCGTCCTCAACATCTGGATTCTGAGATGCCATCAACTTGGCATACAACAACGATTTCAACTCATCCATCGATTGATCTGGTATAGACGGTTTAGGAACATGCGGTGGTGATGGCACAGACGGTGGCTCTTCTTCTATAACCTCCTTCCCCTTCAAAATTCTTTTGAGACTAGCCATTTGAGCATCAAAATTTTCTTGAACAGCCTTTAGGGCGCCGTCCATATATTCCCTTGACACAAAGTCGGGTAAAGTAACTCCTGGTTCACTTAGAATACCAGTTGCAACAACAGTTGAATAAAATGTTGTGCCTACGTTCAATGTTGGCATAATATTAGCATTGGTAGGACTTCTGACCTGTCCTTATGAAATGTCAAAAGACACCACTCTGGTCGTTTCAGCTAGTTCACTAAGAACTGCACTTGGAGCAACAGATGCTCCTGACTCATGTGTACCTATGTGAATCGGCTCTAGACTCGAGGTGCACATAATCGAAGTCGTRGGCTGGGGCAGCGGCCTACTTGTTTCAATAACTACATTATCCAATTGAGAAGTAGTTAGCGTATAAGCTATATCCCCATGTGAAATTGAAACAATTGGTTGTTGAGAACCAATTGAGTGGATAGGAGGGGTGTGCAAWTGCATAGCTGGGCTAGCTATGTCTTGTTCAATACTAACATTCAACAGATGAATGTCAGTAGCAGATGTGGTTCCCCGGCTAAGTGTATCAGTTTGGATAGGAGCTTGATCTTCTTTTTCTGCTCCACTCTGACCCTTTCCATATTTTTTTGCTTCCCTTTCTCTCATCCTCTCTTCATTTTCAACATTAACTCCCCCATCCCCTTCATCATCCGGTATGTCTTGAAGTATGTGATTGTAATCATCACATTCATCCACATTGAAAGATAATGAATGCAAGCTTGGACACGGTTGCTGAGCAGAATACTCAGGAAAATTGTCGTCAATGTCATCAACAATGGTGCCAACTGCAATATTTTGAGCAGGAATGGATGGATCACGATCATCTGCTCCGTTATTATCATCATCATCATCTTGACTATTACTAGAATGTGCCTCACAATCAGATTCAGTAGCTTCTGAACTTGAAGTTGAGGAAGTACTGACAATTTGAGTGCTTTGCTGATCAGACGCTCCCCTCGCCTGTTCACCCCCCCGGTTCTGGTTGAACTATTGGATCTATCACTCTCCTATAGTCTATTACRCTTTGAGCAGTCTGATCAGCTAGGGCAATCAATTCTTCTGGTACTGGCATTATTGAATCCAGATCTTCCACTTCAGTATGTTGTCTGATTCTGGTCATTGTGAATGTTGGCCCTTTTTCAGAATTAGATCTGGCCGGAATATCGTCATTCGCATTCATCTTGGCCTTAATGAATAATTGTAGAAATCTCTGGAATGGCACAAATTTCCGAGCTTTTGACGGGAATCATTTGGCATTGACTAGCTCTACTAACTCATTCCATATGACCAAGGCAAAGTCAAAATTTCTTGAAAAGACGACACCATGAAAGAATTTCAGAAATGAGCTACTGAATGTGTCTATGCCCGCTGTCTTTGACGTCAGGCATCTATTCAAGATAGAGAATTGTAAGTGCCAGATTGAAGGCAGGAAACATTGTTTGAACTGAGTTGGATTGTTCAAAACAGCCGAGTATCCTAGGCGCTTGATATCTAGACACAATTGTTCGTCTGATATAAAATCTTCAAAGCCAGTAGATCCTGGTCCGGGCAGACGAAGTATTCTTCTAAGACGCTTCAGTGTCAGACGATTGACAAATTCGTCAACTTCGCCTTGAAAGTAGATAGCATCCCCGTMTTTTTCTAAGGTCAAAGTGCTCCAAAATTGTTGTWAATACACCATTGGAACTGGTGTATTCGCAGATAAAGAATAAGAAATTGGATGGCCTTTCAGGATTTCTATAATGATTGGTATTCAGCTGGCATAGCAAAAGAGAAGACGTGGTTATTTGGTTTTATATCAAGGTATTTGATTTGAGGGAAAATGGTTTCTGATGGAATAGGCTGGTTGGACGGGTGTATAGGGATGTTATCTGATCTGACGAAAGGAACATGAGATTCCTCGTCAGATTGATGTCGTTGATCCGCCATTAACTTGTAAAAATTCTAAAAACATTAGAAACCATTTATTTAATCACAATATAATCCACACAACAAAAAAATTGAACTTTAAAAATAATTAAAAAAAAATAAAGAGAAAAAAAGTTTCAAACCAACACTTAGAAAAAAATTGAAAAAACAAGTTGACCGGATTAGAAGTCCGAACAACGTACAAAATATACTAACACTTGGAAAGAAAAACAAAGTTGTGATAGGATTAGAAGTCCGGACAACAAAGAAAAACAAAGTTGATCGAATTGAACTCCGATCATCTTGTCCGGTGAAATATCCGTTCAACACATTCACACACAGAGTAAAAGATTTCAAAAAAATACACACAAACAAACAAAATACACTAAAAAAGAAATCAAAATTCACTTAAAACTGTCAAAATACACTCAAAATACACCAAACTAAACAATCATTCAAAGATAAAACCGTTTTTATTTGATTTTATTTTCTTATTATCCACTTTTAGATTCGATTATGATGATATTCAGTCCAACAATCCATTAGATCGATGATAATCAAGGTATATTAATAAGGAAACAAATGATATAAACCTTGATTTAAGAAAGATGAGAYTGTTAAAGAGATTGACTGTGTTGATCTTGAACGAAGAACCAGAGTTGAGCGGAGACGATGATGAATAGTTAAATGGGATAAAAAGTAAAAAGTAAAAAGTAAAAATGAGTCGACATATATAGTCAAAGTCAAAAAACCTTTCAAATTCTAAATCGCTCAAGGTTTATCCGGATAAGAATAAATCGGTCAAGAGGTCTCCGATTTATGAGATGAATAATGTCTAAGGGTTAATCCGGACAATAAATCGCTCAAGACATGTACAATTTAGAAGAATACCGGTCAAGACTTGTCCGGTTTAAGAATAAATCGCTCAATGAAGAAATAAATCGCTCAAGATTAGGATTTAAACCGCTCAAAGATCAAACGATTTAAAGACTTAGAAAAAATGAAATCATCAAACGATTTAAAGAATACGGACAAAAGAACTCATCGATTTAGTTATCCGCTCAATCCCTTGCAAAGTATATCTAATCTTATCCTGATAAGAGTTTATCATATAGACTTTTGTCCGGATGTCTAAATCGGACAATAAATCGGTCAAGTGTTGTCCGGATTATCAATAAATCGACCAAACACTTATATTTCAAAACTCAATTATCTTTCAAAAATTAGATAGTACTTAAAATACCTGTAAGAAAAATATAAGTTGTTAGTTCAAAACAGATAAAATTCACTCTCCCTCAAAATATGATCAGAAAATAAAAAACATACTCCCCTTCAAATATAGATTCCCATAATCAAGAAATTTAAAATCAGATAGAAAAAATTGAAATACTGACTTGTATTTAAAAAATACAGATATTTGACTAAATGAAWTTGAATTRAACACAATTCAATAAATTGAACTGTTTTTAATAAAAATTCAAATTTTCAAATTTAACATACCTAACTTAGATACAAGAAAGCTAAAGCGTTTTTCATCTAGAGCTTTCGTAAATAAGTCAGCTAATTGAAATTATGTATTTATAAAATATAGTTCAATAGTTCCTTTATCTACATGATCTTTAATAAACTGATACCGAATATCTATATGCTTGGTTTTAGTATGTTGAACAGGATTACAAGAAATGGCAATAGCACTTTTGGAATCACAATAAATAGGAATTTTATTAAAATAAAACCCGTAGTCTCTGAGCTGTGTCTGCATCCATAGCACTTGAGAACAGCAGCTTGCAGCAGCTATATATTCTGCTTCGGCAGTGGAAATGGAAA
>NW_020204390.1:0-3495 GCF_001531365.2 Cynara cardunculus var. scolymus
TGAGATTCAACTTGCTGACATTTTCACAAAAGCTCTTGATGAGAAAAGAGTTTTATTCCTAGTCAGCAAGATGGGTATGCTGAATCTCACCACTTAAAGGCACTCATTAGCTTGAAACCAGAGATCTTCAATGTCTCATGGTTATGCCTATAAGTGATATATAAAATATTAGCCATAACCTTCAAGTATCCTAAACCAGCGCCTCTGGTCATAAAGACTAGAGCCTCTGGCCTTTTAGAATAACTTCGATTAAAATTTGGCAAACAATCTTCATCGCCTTTGGAACCAGAGCCCCTTTGGTCCAAAGCAAATACTTAGTTTTCTCCACTAAATATTACCTTCACAACCAGAGCCTCTTGTTCTAAAGACCAGAGCCTCTGGTTTCCAAATCCTTTGAAACCAGTGATATCAAGTTCCAATCTACAACTTGACATACACCACACCCCTCTTTCATCAAACCCTAACATCTCTACATCAACCAGAGTCTCTGGTTCTAAAGACCAGAGCTTCTGGATTCCTACTCTTTGCAACCAGAGCCTCTCTGGACCCAAAAAGTCTCCCTCTTCTCACTTCACATGGACTTAAATCATATTTTCATACTTCATTCCATCATCTTTAAGACCAAAGCCTCTGGTTCTAAAGACCAGAGCCTCTGGATTCAAAGTCTTTGGAACCAGAGCCCCTCTGGTCTCAAAGACTCAACCTCTATACTCTTTCCCATACACTTAACCATTTTCACATACTCCTTTTCTTGCTTCCCAACCAGAACCTTTGGTTCTAAAGACCAGAGCCTCTGGATTTGTTCTCCTTGGAACCAGAGCTCCTCTGATCTCAAAGACCCTTTTATACACTTCTCCGTTTCCACTTAGCCACCTTTCATACATTTATCATCTTTCACAACCAGAGCCTCTGGTTGTATAGACCAGAGCCTCTGGTCCTCTAATTCTTCTTTATTATTTGTTTGAGGGGGAGTTTTTGCAAACCTCAAAACCAATCTTCATGCATCATTCAAGGGGGAGCATCTATTTCATCTTCAAACAATATGCATTTTCCATCCAGAGCCTCTGGTTCTACTATCCAAAGCCTCTGGCCACCTAAATGCTAAATATGAATTTAACCAAAACTCCTGTGGTTCTACAAAATGGATTGTCAATGCTTTTCTAGGGCATTTGGTTAGTCATCCAAGGCCTATCAATCATGCAATCCAACATTTCATCGATGAATTTCTTCATTGATGTTCAACCAGAGCCCTTCTGGTTCCCCACCCAATGTGTCATGGTCAACCAGAGCACCTCTGGTTCCATGACAAAATATCTTTCATTCACAAAACCCATCCAAATTGCAAAATTCTTTTAAAAGATTATACAAAATTGCAGCTTTTGTGACTAAAAACTATACAACATGGGTTTTTAGAAGATCAAAACTTCGTAATTAGTATTAATCTTCCAATTAGATGAGATTTTAAATTAATTTTTTTTGGATACATATTTATCAAGATATTATTTGAAATACCTAGTTATTTCAAATAATCCATACATCATCCTACCATGCGCCTGACACCAAAAACAGCTTGTTCCCCACACACCCTTTCAACTTTCCCCCCTAACCCCGCCTTGACACGTGTCCTCCAACATTAATGGCATGTACAATCAAGACGGCTCACGTTCTTCAAATCAAATCGTCAATACCCAAACCGCCTAAACTTTTCATGATTATTTTATTATAATAATCAAGAAACCGTTTACAATTCCCCCACCCCACCCTTCCCACCCCCACGATCTCTCCACCTATAAATACCCTTCTTCAACCTCCATCTTCTCTTTACGCTCACTTAAACCTACAAATAGACTTTGACGAACAAAAACCTGCAACTCCTTCAACAATGGCCTCCTCCGCCTCCCATGAATCGAACAACAATGACAGCAGGGTCCAATCCACCGGTGCTGACAGCCGCGCTCTCGTGTTCCTTCCAATGAAGCCCAACAACCATGCTATTGAACTACGAAACACACTGTTCGACGACCGCTTCGTCGTCATGATAGAGTTCTTCAAGAACTGTATTCTACTTCCCGCCCTAACTCTTGCTGACACAGGCATACCACTAAAGTATGTCCAACAATACTGGCAAACATGTGAGTTTGACCCAGAAATCCATGGAATAATGGGGGACATGGATGCCCCAAACGACATGATCTGCTCGCTTAAGATTTCGTGGGCTAAAGTTTCTAGGGTTCTGTGCATTCCCACTCGACGGGAGCTTGGAATTGCAGAATATGACGAACCACCCACCACCGACGACATTCTACGTTTCGTCAAGTAGGTTACAATCGTGACCTCTGCAACGTCTCTGACTTCAAACGACAGTTCCTCCCACCGATGTGGAACATGTTCTTCTCCATCCTCAACAGGGCCCTTACATGCAAACTGGGGTCTTTGGACCAAGGGAACATAAACATCATGACGATCATGTATGTGTTGTTCTTCAACCTCAACCTTGACTACACCTTTCTCATCTACAATGAGATTCATTCGACGGTGGTCAAGAAATGCAAACTCCAAGCCGCTGGCAAGCCTCTATCTGCGGTTCTTTTCCCATGTTTCCTCGCCCTTTTCATTGGAGACGCAATGAGGAAGCGTGGACTACTAGCTGAGGAGCCCTTCACTCCAGTGTACAAGATGCACGGCCATCGACCAACCCTCTCGAAGGAGGGTTACACCATCAACCGCCCACTCTCCAGGGCTACGCTCAATGTCATTCCCTCGACATTTGAGATACGCCAAGCCTATGAACGCTCTATGCTGTCCTAGGAACCGAGGGCAGCTACCCTAGAGCGATTAGAGCCGTCCCCCCACCAAGCGAGGGAGAACATGAGACATCTTCATCGGATGATGAAGATGATGATGATGATGATGCTACTCATCGTGCCTCTCCCGGCTCTACTCATACAATTCCTCCACCCACTACCCAAAGGGCAACCACATCATCTACCCCTGGCGATCAAAGCCAAAGGGGTATTGAACAAGGTAGACCCAGTCCAATCCCAACCCCAGCCAGCCATCCAGAGGCCATTCGTCAGGCCTCTAGAGATGAATTAGCCGAGGAACCCCATTTTCCATCACCCCTATCTCAACAGAGAGGTGATGAAGATATAAGAGCCCCTTTGCCTCAGGGCTCGACACAACCAATCACACACACAGAAGCATGTGTTGCTTCTGACTTTGATATTCCCCAAGATTGTTCAGAGCGATCTTCCCTTCATGCACATCCCCCTTCGATATTTGATCTACCGAAAGGGATACACATTCGCTTCACGTACCCTGCCTCTGAAGCCGAGGAAGAGGAAGCTGATGTCGCAACATCACGAGATAGCTCCTCTCTTGAGGGCTATCAAGGACATGATGGAAGTCCTTTTAGGCCCACATTCTCACAAGGCCAAGAAGGCGCCTCCGGAGCAGAGGCCCAACCTATAGCATCCGTTGCTGCAGGGGTTACCC
>NW_020204390.1:3700-9669 GCF_001531365.2 Cynara cardunculus var. scolymus
AAAGGCCGAGTTCCAAGCCTTTGTCGATTCAGTGATGCGGTCCTTGGAAGACCTTAAACTCATCATTCAAGGGATTGCTGACAACCCACCCTMMACYGATACCTCTGACCTTCAACAATCCCTTGCAATCCTACAGCGCCACCTCTCCCAAATTGAAACCCAAACCCGAGACAATACCACACGTCTCCAAATGATCCAACAAACCATCACCCAACACCACAACATCGCATCCTCCCTTGCCACCCAACGAAACCAAATCCTCATCCAATCCATCGCCACCCTCTCGGCCGAGGCAACTGAGGCCAATGAGAACCTTACCTACATCATCACCCAACTACAAACCATCCTCCAAAACCTTCACACCTTACCCACCTCCATCATCTCCCAAATCCCTCAAAAAGCTCCACCTCCATCCACTTCATCTATCGATGAAACCCTTGCCACCCTTACCCACCAAATGGCCACCATCTAAACCACCCTCACCCATCTCTCTGCCATAATATTAGCCCAAATCCCCCAACCTACTCCACCCCCACCTCCCTCTGTAGGCCCATCCTTTAATGCAGCCTTCTCTTCCTTCACTGCAGAGGTAAGGAATCTCATTGCCAACCTTCCCCATCCTCCATCGACATTCGCCACCACCTCTATGCCTCCACCACCTACCTCAAGCATAGATTTTGCCACCAGAGCCGACCTTCGGGCTCTGTCCAAGGCACTTATCTCATCGTTCAATGAGATAAGTGCAAAGTTTGCTGCCAGATCGGTTGAGCCTACTATTGCGCTGAGGAAGAGTCTTCAACAATAGCAAGATCGAACCAACACTCTCCTTCGCACCATGGAACAACGGTGCAGCAGGGATCAGATGCGCACATTGGCCGACCACATACGACTATGGAAGAAGAATAGGTCCAAGGTCTCCTGCTCATCAAGCCGCCCCCTCAAACGACAAAGGCATGAGGATCCAGACCCTGATGATCAAGGTCTTGGACCTTATGAGGGGGAGATAGAGGCCGCGGCTGCACAACAAATGGAATCCGCTGCACCACCACCACCACCACCACCATCACAAACACAACCAACCTCAACCGAAGGAACCCAAGCAAGGGAACCAGAGGCTCTGCCCTTTGAATATGTACAAAATGTACATGTTTCTTTTGCTACAACCCCAGAACCCATCGTGTTGAGTTTCTCAACCGATGAAGAGCCAACCACCCCACCAACAGAAATAAACCAACTTTTTACTCCGTCACCCATACCAAACCTACCCTTAACTCCTTCACCAACCCCTCGCACCACAGAACCCTTCACCTTATCCATACAACAAGAATCAATAATAAGCCAACCTTCATCACCCCAACAACCACAAACCCAAACAAAACCCCATGAACCAGAAACCACCCAAGCCAAACCCAATGAACCACTGTTGGTCCCGTAAGGATCTACAAGAAGAAAAACAGTTTGTAGAAGGGGGGGATGAATACAAACACATTATTTTCAAATTTAAAATTTATATTGATAGAGAAGATCAATACAGATTTWACAAGATTGTTTGCGAAAAGATAAGGTAATAAAAACCTATCTAAACAATCTTTGGTTACACACAAAGCTTTAGCAATTACAAGAAAAAAGGTTGCTAAAAGAAAGATCCTTTACTTAAGCTAGAAGATGCTTGAAGTAAGAATAAGGTTAAAGAGAGATGCGTGCTCTCTGCATGGAGAAGAAACACTTCTATTTATACCCAGTGCATTAAATGATCATTTAATGCAATATGGTAGGTTTAGAGTGCGTGTCAAACCTTAAGAGGAAAGCTTGTCCTTTGCTACAGTGAATAGTACAAAAGTACTATTTCTGAGTAGACATCCTTACCCAAAGTTGGTGGACAAAGAGTCGACTAATTGGCTCCGTACCGTACTAACTTTTGTAAGAGTATGGGTTTGTCCTTAGTGTGCATAAGGACAAGACAACAACAAATCGTGCTAAGCAAGCTTCCTTTGATCGCTGAATGCTGGAATGACCTGAAGGTCTCATCATCATTCGTTGAAGCTAGAGCAGTCTTCACACATATATAGACAGGCTTGTAATCACTGAATACCGCTTCAGATCACGTACTCGTCGGTCTCTAATCTTCAGTTTCAGTCTTCGATGCTTGCTGAAGGTTTTTTGGTGTGAGTGTTGTCTTCTTGAAGTATTTCTGTCTCTGATAGATTTACAATGCAAGTTTTTCAGCATCACTGAACATACTCAGTGAAGATTGCTGGAACTGAAAATACAGAAACACAAATACAACGTGAAAGAGAAAAGGGATTATCATCAAATCACTGAGAGAGAGGATCAACAATCTCCCCCTATTTGATGATAACAAGATAACATGAAGAAGGTTATCTTATCAAATAATAGTATGGAAAAAGTTACATATAAAATACATGTCCCTTTTTACTATTTTGGGATCTTTTTTAGTTTGGTCTGTCTCAGCTTGAGAAGTTTTCTTAAGTTATATCTAAGAAAATTACAAGTACAGAAACTGAAACTGAAAGCATATTCACTAACTTATAGACTGTTAGTGAATGGAAAAAGTAACATTGAAACTCATAGACTTGTGTCCCTATTACTTTTTTCAGGGATCTTTTTCAGTGAAGTACATGGAATACTCATTTTATTAATCAATGGAAATAATGCAAGTATTACAGTACATGTTCAGAATTTACAGAATGTAAATACAATCAATGAAATAAGATATAGTACATGAAGTTACAAGGAAAAGTGCATTGTTGTTACAAAGAGAATCTTATTCTAGAACACTTAGATCTATGTATTCAGGTACATTTTCACCAAGGTTTCTTCGACGTAGGAATTCCCTTCGTATCTTCAGATCTACGACTTTTCCAGGCATGCTATCATCTATCCAGAGCAAGAGATAAACCAAGTGATCCATTGGACATAGATGTAGCTCTGACATTCTCTGAAATCTGACTCACCTTCATAGTCATATGACCCTTCAGGACTTCATCTAGAAATGCACAGAGTTGGGTGTATAGGGACCTTATCTGGCAAGTCAAGATTCATCATAGAAATGTCTATACTCATATGACCCTTCAGGACTTCATCTAAGGAGAACTTTGTTTCATATTCGTTCCTTAGGAATGGTCCATCATTAGGATCAGAGAGCTTTAGTTTCTTCTTCCCACCTTTCTTTAGAGTTGGCCAGTCAGGAACCTTGTGTAACATCCAATTTCTAATATGCCCAATTATTTTCTTAGTATATTTAATTATTGGGTTAAAGAGAACTTATGATTTAGGGGGAGTTTGGGTCTGAAGTTTTAGAACTATATTTCTTAAGAATATATTAGAGGATTTGGAAAATATCACATCAAATAGATACGTAAAACTGATTTTCTTGTGAGATATTTTCTAGAATATTTTAAGTGTTGGTAGTCAAAATGGGTACCTAGCCGGGTCAACCCGACCCATCTCGAGTTTTAGCATTATAAATTGGAGTTTTGGCCCATTTTTCATGTGATTTAAGTCCAGAACTCACACACACACTAGAGGTGCAATTTTCATACACATAGGCTTGATTCAACTCAAATCAAAGAGGAACTACAAGATCTTGGAAGGATTTGATCATCAAGTAAGGTATAATCTATTTTTGCACTTGTTCTTGGTTGACATTCTTGTTTTATGGATTGCATGTTGAGATAGAGTTAGGATTTCATATGAGTTTGATCTTGAGTGTATAAAATGAGTGGTTTTTAGTGTTTATGGCTTGAAACGATCATTAGATTCAAGAGATTATCAAGATTTATGCAAGTTCAACATATGAACTTTGACTTGATTAAGTCAAAGATTTGGGAGATAATATAAATGATAAAATAAGGTTGAATTTTGGTTGTTTATGTCAAATATGTTATATTAAGTTGAGATTCAGAAGTTGGAATAATTTGGAATCGAAATGGTTTGAGAAAAATATTTGAAAATGAGAATGTTGACTTAAGAATGCATTGAAAGTGTGCAGACTTTGAAAATCTGTATAAAATCGTGGAAAAATCCAAATGAGGTGAAGCCAATTTCCTTAGTTAGATATTTGAGTCTAGTGTATTTCTTATTTTATGATCAAGGCATGAATTCGAGCTTAAAATGGGCAAAATAGTTCTGCATGCAGTAGCTGTACATAGAAATTTAGGTAAAGTGTTCAAATAGGATATGTGTATATCATGAGTTTCTTATATTAGTTGCTTATGAGATTTTGTGCATTAACTCCAGGGAGTAATTAGAACATGTTTTGATACTTTGAAAGCAATCTAAGTGTGGTAGATTGGAGTTGCTTTGTGAGCTCATTCGGAGCTTTTCGGTATTATATGGTTGCCCGGTAAGTTATATAGTTAATTGTTACATATTGATTTGAACATATATATTTTCATATGAATGTTTTTGGTCTTGAATGGAGTCACACGATCTTTATTTGTCTTTGATTCCGTCTCTTGAGTCGATTCTATATTTCTATCTCGGTACATCGATCTGCTTTCCGGATCCGGACTTGTTTGTTTTGTTCCTTGAATTGTACGCCATAGTACGGGTAATACTTCGTGTGGCACGCTGGAAGTTTAAGGCGAAGTCAAGATCCCGGATTGGACGGGTGAGACTTTCTGCGGTTGTGAATACTCATTGCTTAGAAAGGAGGAAGAACAATGAGTAGGGAACCTTGGCACATACCCGGTAGAGGAAGGCGGGCAGTGCAAGATTTCCCGTAATGTATGATTCTGACTCGGACTTTGACATGAGCCCGGGAGGTAAAGGACGAGGTGATGCACTGTCCTCGTTATGTATACCGATTCTATCTCTTGGTTCTTGATATTTATTAGTATTCTAATGTTGCTGAATATATTTGGTTGTTGATCATGTCTCCTTGTTGTATTGAGCATCAATGGTATGGTATACAATGGTGATTTGAATATGGAATCCTGTGATCTTAGAATTCGGTACGTAATTGTTCACTCGGTTTCTTGTTAGTCTCGGTTTGCATCTGGATAATGTCTTGAACTCTTTTATTGATAAAAGTTTATTTTGTATGTTTATAAACATGTGCGATATTGATATGTAATGCTTAACTATTTAACTCACTAAGCGTTGGCTTACCATTTAAGTGGCAACCTCTCTCAGGAAAGAAGACCGATAAAAAGAAAGAACCCATTGTTTGACTTGAAGATTTATCGGGGAACTTGAAGATATCGATCTTGCTTTTTGGGTAAATAATAGCTTATATATATAGTCTTGTCCCGTATTCTTTTGCTACTTAATTTGGGTTGTAAATAAAAATTCGTTATATCCGGTTTGGAATTGTGTTTTGGGTAGTTTTATTACTAAAATAGAACGGATATTTTGATGTTTTTCTAGAAATTAATATCTCATATTTTGAGGTTAATTAATGTTATGCCCAGATTTGTGTGTTTCAAAGTGTTGGCTCTGGTTCTTCTTAGTCTCTAGACCATTGCATCGACTCTGGACCAATGCAACCATTGCCTCTGGTCCTTCATGGCCTCTGGTCCTTCATGGCCTCTGGTCCTTCATGGCCTCTGGTCCTTCATGGCATCTGGTCCTTCATGGCCTCTGGTCCTTCAAGGCCTCTGGTCCTTCATGGCCTCTGGTCCTTCATGGCCTCTGGTCCAACCATTGCCTCTGGTCCTTCATAGTCTCGTCTCTGGTCCATCCATTGCCTCTGGTCCTTCATAGTCTCGCCTCTGGTCTTCTTCCAGACTTAGCCATTTCAGCAGCCTCTGGTCCGTTGCCTGCCTCTGGACCAATTCATTGCCTCTGGTCTTCCTCCAGACTTGGTTGTTTCAGCTGCATTATCAGATTTTCCATCCTTGGCCCCGATTTCTTTGACAAAACTTTTAGAATAATTTAGGATCAATTTTGGTCCTAATAATTAATAAATTATATTTTATTGGAGATTTTATAAAATTGGTAATTTG
>NW_020204390.1:10102-11756 GCF_001531365.2 Cynara cardunculus var. scolymus
ATTCACCTTGCCTTTGCTCCCCCTGGGATGCAGAGTCCCCGAGAGCAACACCTTTGGTGATGGTTGATGGCTTCTGGAACTTGATGGTAAAGTCATCTTCATCATCATCGTCGTTGTCACCATCTAGATCATCTCCGGTGTCTGGAATGACAGGTTCATCATCGTCTTCATCATCAACTTCTTCATCCTCATCAACATCATCATGATCACCAAGAGTAGTGATGGTATGGACATCATCCCTAGGGATGGCTTCGTCAACCTTAGCTAGAGCAGCTTCGGTGGACGCGATTACAGGAGCAGCAACTGCTTCAGCTTCGAAAGCCTCGGCTTCAACTGCAACTGAAGCTGATACTGGGCCAACAGCCTGTGAAGCTGTAGGAGCAGCATCAGATGATCCACTAGCATTGGACCTCATCTCCCCCTCTCTGGCTAAGACTCGAGAGAATTGGCCAGAGAGTTCGTCCAAGCGTTGACGCTGGAGAACCATGGATTCCTCCAGCCTTTGCAAAGCATTGGCTAGAGTTTTCATTGCCTCACGCGTCTCATGGAGCTGGGCGCGATCATCAGCAGAGAAGGAAGGTACAATCATTGGAGCTGGTTGACGGACAACATCCAGGATTTGTTGAAGAAGACCAGTCTGCTGATCAGCTATCGCCTGAGCATCGTCAGCCCTGCTGTGAAGAACAACAATGACATCGTTGTTGGCGTGAACAGCTTCTTGGAGAGTCTGGAGCTAACTCTGAACTTCTTGAACATCCGCCTGGAGGGCAAGGAAGTTCGCATCAAGATCGCCTTGGCGGGTCATCTCTTGGTGAACTTCGTTGACCCTGGAGAGTATGGTATCAACGGCTGGAAGGCGAAGCTTGATATCCAATGACATATCATAGTCATCATCGACATCCTCATCTCCTCCATCATCTTTCTCTCTTTCTCCCTCTTCCACTTCTTGAGCATCAGGCTAATGCATCAAAGAAGGACCTGCAAAAGAAGAAGTGTGAGCTAAAGGCTCAAGGTTAGAAGAAATGAAGGGGTAGGAAGATGGAATACCTGAGGGGCCTTCAGTGATATCGAAAAGAGTGTCAATGGTGGGAGCAAAGATGTCCTCGAGAGGATGGACATCCTTATACTGAGGAGCATCGAGAGGAGCAGCCTAGGTCCAGTGGTGCGTGTTTCAGTATCAGGAAGGACAGTCGTTGATACATCATCGACATGTGTAAAGACCAAGGAGGGAGGAGAAGAGAGCGGTGGGGGTGCTGATATCTACACTTTCAGTGATTTGGGTCACTGAAGTGATTGGTGAAGGTACCACTGATACGACAGTGATGGGAGAAATCACTGAAGAGCTGGGAGGGATAACAGAAGACACCTCGGGGGTAAGACTAGTTTCAATAACTGAAGCCTTTTGAGAGGCTCCAACTAGTGACGTGACTGTCCCTTTTTTGGCTTTCTTGGCTCTCTGAGGAGAACCAAAAGTTGGTTGAGAGGGTCGTTTTGAAGGGGTTTTGGTGGCTTGGCTAGACTAGGGGGGGTTGCCCTTGTCCTGACCACCTGAGAGGAAGAGGTAGTGATGGACACAATGGAAGAAAGTGCCATATCACTGTCCCTCAGCTTATGATCCAGAATCCTGGATCCAAGCCTAAATGCTGGAAGGTTT
>NW_020204391.1:0-1021 GCF_001531365.2 Cynara cardunculus var. scolymus
TAAGGGGGAGTATGTAATAATGAATGAAATGTCCAATTCCGAACATTATAAGGGGAATCTGATGCAAAGATCAAGGGGGAGTAACTTCAATAATGACAAAAGACTCAAAAGGAGTGCGACTAGAGATGATTACAAAGATTATTCCGATGCTACAATGTCTGAGAGTTGTTGAATGTGAAAATCATCATTACAACAGTTTACTGATAGAGATTTCTTGTTGTAAAAGAATGTTTGTGATCTTATCTGAAGAAATTCATTATTGGGGAGAAAATTTGTGATTTGTTGTCTGAAGATTCTTTGAAGATCACATCTTGTAGTTTGTTGTCTGAAGATTGAAGATTGTTATTGTTTCTGATCTACATTGTCAAAAGAGAAGATTATCGCGGTTCTACATTCTAGGGGGAGAATGTTAGAAGATTTTTCTCAACAAATGATTGTCTGAAGTTTCAAGTTGAAGATTTTTTTTTGAAGAAGACATAGAGTGTTTAAAGTTTCAAAGTTCAAACGAGACTCAAAGCGCACAATTTCTTTCAAGTCTGAATACAAAGGGGGAGAATGTTAGGAATGAAATTTAGTGTATAATTGTATTCGTCTTGAAAGTTTAATTTTGTCTATATTTGTTTAAAAGTCATCGTGTTTGACTTTTCTTAGAGATGTTTGACTTTGACTTTGTCTTGTGGTTTGACCCTATATAAAGGGTGTTTATCTAGTAATTTTGAGTAATGATTCTCATTGTAATATCTGATTCGTATATACAAGTTTGACCAAGACTTTGATTGTTGACTTTTTCTCTCTCTACTCCTTCTAGGGTTCTTACAAGAAATACAATATGCCATTGATGATTTGGTGCTTATATGAAGATTGATCAATATAGTGACACACATAAAATGATAAATTACTTAAATACTTTTGTATTTAATATATGAGTTACATTTGAACTAAAGGAAAAGATGAAATATGATTGGTTGAGTTTGGTTAACATAGTTAACACAAAAAAAAATTGGTTAGTATTTGAACCAAG
>NW_020204391.1:2884-4262 GCF_001531365.2 Cynara cardunculus var. scolymus
TATATATATATATATATATATATATATATATATAGGGTGGATTCACGTGAGACCAAGGGTTTTTCGTGAGACCCGTAAGACCAATTTATGTTCATTGGTCAACTTTACAAGCTAATGATCTAACGGTTTAAAGTTGTACGGTGGCAATTTTGTGATTATTGAGAAGTCTCGTGGCAATTCTGTGATTATGAATGTTCAAATTGTAGATCTAATACAAGGGTTGAAAATTTGTCTTACGAGTCTCACGAAAAACCCTTGGTCTCACATAATCCCAAGTCTATGGATTACATTCTTGTGGTATGCATTTTATAACACTTTGGTCCCTAAATCTAACCCGTTAGATTTTTCTGTTAAATAGGTTAATTAAGAGAGCATTCAAGTCATTTGAATTATATGGACCAAACATATAATAAAACCACAGGGACCAAAGATGTAATTTACTCTCTTTATATATATATATATATATATATATATATATATTCTATATTAACATATATACTTAATATAACTATACTATATTATAAAACATTTGACAAAAACTCCTAAAAATTATTTTTTTATGCAAAAAGTACTGTTTATTGATACATATTGCTTAAAATTCAAGATTACAAATAAATTGTGCATAAATACAACTTATTAAAGCTTCATGTTTGAATTGGTGTAACTAACTACAGATAAACATAATCAAATATAAGATAAACATCTCATTTTAAATATAGAAAAAAATCTAAAATATAATTAGGATACTTATTGACTTCTAAAAAAATACTTAATTATTATCGCTATAAAAAATTATATTATTAAACCAAAAATAAAAAAATGAATTAAACAAATACACAAAAAAGGAGAAATTTGAAATAGTTAGTTTGTTACTAATATCAATATTTTTTTCAAATCTTTTATGATGTCTTTATATTTGTATTTTTTTTTAAAATAAAAATTTCATCGTTTAAATCATATAAAATTGTTGAGACAAAAAAAATAAAACAAAACACTAAAATCAAAATGTATCTCGTTGCATTATGCGAGTACCCTTATAGTAATTAATAATATATATATATATATATATATATATATATCTATACTATATTATAAAGCGTTTGACAAAAACTCTTAAAAACCACTTTTTATGCGTAAATTACTGTTTAATAATGCATATTACTTAAAACTCAAGATTACAAGTAGATTGTGCATAAGTACAACTTATTACAGCTCCATATATGAATTCGTGTAACTAAYTGCAGATAAACATAATCAAATATAGGATAAACATCTCATTTTAAATATAAAAAATCTAAAATATAATAAAAATAATCACTGAGTTCTAACAGAATACTTAATTATTATATTTATAAAATTTATATTATTAAACCAAAAA
>NW_020204391.1:4823-6559 GCF_001531365.2 Cynara cardunculus var. scolymus
ATATGATATTTTCAAATTTATATTTTTTCAAAACTAAAATATTATCGTTTTCTCAAAACCACATAAAATAGTATTATATCGACATGGATAAAAAATAAAACATAATATTGAAATGAAAATGTGTCTCGATGCATTGCACGAGTACCCTTCTAGTGTATATATATATATATATATATATATATATATATTATATTTATCAACTTATTTTCACAAATTTTCTTATTATGAAATTGTACTTTCATTTTTCATTAAGTCATCGTACTTCCATTTTTCTTTATTATAGTAATATAATTTCAAATGATTTTTTTTATTAAAACTTTGTGCTTTCATTTTATTTATTATAGCAATATACTTTCAAATTGTTTTTTTGTAATACATTATCCATTATAATAATAAGTAACCTTTCGATTTAAATTAAGATAACATACCATAGGTTACTGAGTTTTCATGTCATGTTATTGTTCACATAAAACGTGAATGACACGTCATTCTAATTATGTAAAATAAATGATTTATTTTTAAATAATTTCATCACTTTTCCTCCTCCTAATTATTCGTTCTTTTTTAAAAGACTTTTTAAAAAAGAGGGATGAAAAATATAATTTAGACTGGATATGAATAAATTGTTTAAAAAATTAAATTATTCATTAATAAAACAATATTTAGTAAAATACTTTTTACATCGTTAATATTAAAAAGTATGTGTTTTTTGAAAATAAATCATATTTGTTTAAAAAATGTTACACTAAAATATTTATTTTTCTTTAATAAGAGTAAAAACATTTAGAAAATATTTTTAAAAAGGACATAAAACATAATCTAGACGAGGTATGAATAATCGAGGAAAGAAAGTGATGATATCATTTAAAAAATATTGAATTTATTTATTTATTTACATCATTTAATCAGAATGATGTGACATCAATGTTTGACAACTTGTTTCATGTTATCTTAATCCAAATCAAAAGGTTGTCAATTGTTATAATTGATAAATTTTCAAAGAACAATATCTTAATAAAAACATTTTAAAAGTATATTCTTATAATAAGAAAAATCGAAAGTACAATGACTAAATAAAAAAAACAATTTGAAGCATATTGCTATAATAACGAAAAATGAAAATATAATGTCATAATAAAAACAACGTGAAAGTATATTGTAACATCCCAAATTTTTTTTCCTTAATATAATAACGTCCATGCATAAATAAGCCATAAAGTCTAAATAGTTCAACGCAACGGAAATATATTTATATTTTTAAAACTAATAAAACTTAAAAGGAACAATTATCTAACGATATCCATATCAAATTCCGGATAGTCTCCACGCCAAGCCTTTATTCCGCTTTAGCCGGTTATAAACTTTCTCCTTTCTCTTGCTACTATTCCCGTGTATGAGACGACCTGGTTGCATAATTGTTTTTTTGAAAAGAGTTGAGTGAGCCAAGGGCCCAGTGAATTAACGGTTTTAATGCATACACCACGTAAAAATAGATTTCACAAAACGTCATAATTTATCATGCATACAGTTTAAACAACACACTTCACAAAGCTAGTGGTGTTACGGGAGATGACTACCTCACACAGCATTACCTGACGAACTCACACAGCATGTTCGCACTTACGGCTTAGACAAGATCATAAAGCATGCTTGTCTTTATGGATTTATACCGTAGTACAACCCCCATTGCCACACAACATATTTTATAAAATAAGGCACGTTTTTACGCATGCATG
>NW_020204391.1:7024-8110 GCF_001531365.2 Cynara cardunculus var. scolymus
TTTAACGACTAACAATTCCTTTCCTTTTTTTTTGTTATTACAAACTTTCCCCCTTAATAAAATTTCGTCCTCGAAATTTGCCTATGCAAATAAATGATGAATCAACTCACTATATCATCAATAMTTTGAGTTCATATTATTCTCAAAGCTAAACATATTCTCCCWCCACTAAAGCAAATCAGTGGGAGTTTGTCACCAAAACTTTATCCACTAACACCACTCTACATCTAATTTATCTCATCTTACCATGTGTTTTGCATAAACACTTCTCTATCAATGTCATTATATCCAAGGATATTAAACCATCTAACGACTTTTCTGCTTTAATCTGGTTTCAGACTAACCCCAAATTAACTTAAATCACAACTGTCATCATTATAAATCAATCTTTAGTCACACATCTATCAATAATAAAATCTTCAATTCTCAGTTTAAGTTTAGGTTTCAGTAACCTAATTCACTTAAACTTTGCTCTGATACCACTTGTAACATCCTAAATTTTTTTTCCTTAATATAACAACGTCCATGCATAAATAAGCCATAAAGTCTAAATAATTCAACGTAACGAAAGTATATATATATATATATATATATATATATATATATTTTTAAAACTAATAAAACTTAAAAGGAACAATTGTCTAACGATATCCATATCAAATTCCGGATAGTCTACATGCCAAGCCTTTATTCCGCGTTAGCCGGTTCTAAACTTTTTCTTTTCCCTTGCTACTATTCCCGTGTATGAGACGACCTGGTTGCATAWTTGTTTTTTGAAAGGAATTGGGTGAGCCAAAGACCCAGTGAATTAACGGTTTTAATGCATACACCACGTAAAAATATATTTCACAAAGCGTCATAATTTATCATGCATACAGTTTAAACAACACACTTCACAAAGCTAGTGGCATTACGGGAGATGACTACCTCACACAGCAATACCTGGCGAACTCACACAGCATGTCCGCACTTACGGCTTAGACAAGCTCACAAAGCATGCTTGTCTTTATGGATTTATACCGTAGTACAACCCCCATTGCCACACAACATATTTTATAAAATAAGGCACGTTTTTACGCATGCATG
>NW_020204391.1:9295-14209 GCF_001531365.2 Cynara cardunculus var. scolymus
TAAAGTATTGATCATAATTAATGAAACATATTCATCTTCCATAAATATTCAAATCATAATAAATGAACTCTCATCATTTCCATAAATATCTCAATTTATTGGGTTGCATTGGTTGTACAAATGCAACAGGTTGTATTTGAAACAAACATATATATATATATATATATATAGAGAGAGAGAGAGAGAGAGAGAGAGAGAGAGTAAATTACATGTTTGGTCCCTACGGTTTTTATTACATGTTTGGTTCCTATATTTAAAATGACCGAAAAGCCCTCTTAATTAACTTATTTAAGGGAAAAATCTAACATAGTTAGATTTAGGAACCTTATATGTTATAAAATGAAAACCACAAGGATGTAATCCAAGATATTTCAAAATAAGGACCTAGAGTATTACAAACATAAACCATAGTGACTGAGAATGTAATTTACTCTTAATTATGATATATATATATATATATATATATATGAAGGATGATAAGGTTCATTAATTATGATCATGACTTTACATTTATAAACAAAATTGAATAAGATATTTATTAGGCTAAATAGACGATTAAGAGTGGTCTGTATAGTTTATCAAAATTAGATGGTTTGTAAATAAATCGTTCCATATATATATATATATATATATATATATATAATCCATTTCTTTTACAAACCCAATAATTCATGTTAATTTATAAACCAATTTTTATGTATTGTTTTATATATGAAACAACATACAATTACAACATTTAAAAAAATTGAGGGCGTATTTCAAATCTTTTGTACAATTAAATCAATAATCCATGCCACCAAGTGAGTAACACATTCACTTTTTGAATTTGTATCCATCTTCTCTTTTTATATTAAACCATTTTAAAATATAATCAATAATACTATTAAATAAAATCACACTTTAAAAAATGAAATTGTGATCACCTTTAATCTATGATCCAAGATGATTTTAAAGTTTTATATATGAATATAAACTATATTACATAAACTGATTCAGATACAAATTATGATAAGATTATCATGTGAAATTATGATAAGATTATCATGTGAAATTATGATAAGATTATCATGTGAATCTATGTTAGGATTCACAAATTCACATATTAATATTAGAGCTAAATTTGACCAAAGGCAACTAACGTGAAAGATCATTGTAGTAACCACAAATACAAATAAAATTTATAAAGAGATCGACATTTCATATAAGAAATTAACCATAAAACGATATAACTACAAATACACAATTAAAAGTGCCAAAAAATTGAATTCCTTAATAGAAAAGAAATCAAATTTGAATATATGAGCTTTAACTCATGTAACAAGTCCACAAATCTACTCAAATGTTTTAAATCCAAGTTGCTTACATCATTTATTAATTACTCTTGAAATAAGATATAGAGTTGCATGCCATGCTACATATGAAGAACAATTTCACTCATTGAATCGTCTTTCAGTAGCATAGTATGGGGGCATCCCAAGTAGGCACCAATTTCGGCCAATGCTTGGCCATATGACCAAACAGAAGATGCTTCAGAAATGCGATGAACATTGACGATGTGAAGATATCCATTCTTGATCGACAATTAAATGCATCAAACTTCAACAAGAAATGCACGTGTCAAAAATATTTTTCGATTTGCAAAATCTAACATGATTTTTCTTTCATTTAAAGTGCTGATCTAGTAGCAAGGATTTTTGTTGTCCTTAGCAGTAACATCAAAAGATCGATAAATTCTTTTACCTCCCAAAACGGTAGAAAATGATTACGAGTTGATGCAAGTTATAATATAGCAAGCATAAAGCCTTTAGCAAATCAAATCGATTGAAAAATGGAAGAACGTAAATTCTCTTACCATGAATATATTCTAATTAAATTGACAAAAAGATCTGGAATAAAGAAATATCGCTTACAGTGAACAAGAGATGTGAATGATAAGTGAGTYGTTGATGATAAGGGTGCACGACATCATCCATGGCTGTAGTGATGAAATCGATACAAAAGCGAAAAGGAAAGGGGTCGAAGCGAGTATAAATATAAGATGCAAGTCATAGATTTTATCGCTGCCGCACCTGAGATTAACCCTAATCTTGATTGGTGTATTCTGGATTCGACGTCTTTTGATCCATTGGGCCTTGATCCATTAGGGACCTTTTTCAAGGCTATGTTTTTCAAGCCGATAAATTTGTCATATTTGTTAAAAAACTATTTGATAAGATAAATTACCTAATAAGCAACTTAAAAGTTATGACACTTGATTAATTAGTTGTCTCAATAGTTTAAGTCATAGGAGTGTAGACACATAGATACATATATGGTATGAATATCGTGATCAATGATCTCTAATGTTAGAAAATAAACTACTAACTAAATGCATGCATGGTATGAATAGTGACCAACATGTATCAGTTTTAACACAATAATTCAATATCTATACTATATTATAAAGCATTTGGCTAAAACTCTTAATAACAATTTTTTTATCCATAAAGTACTGTTTATTGATGCATATTACTTCAAATTCAAGATTACAAGTAAAATGTGCATGAGTACATCTTATTAAAACTTCATGTTTGAATTCGTATAACTAACTACAGATAAAAATAATCAAATACATGTATCAGTTTTAACATAATAATTCAATATCTCTTCAAATATGTGAATTTTCTTAAATATTCAATCCCTTATACACACATTCACATTCTAAATGATAAATAATATTTAAGAGGTTGTCCCATTTCAAAATTAGCTTGTAATAAATCTAGGGGGAGTCTTAAGGGTAGATTCATATGAGAAAGATATTTATTTAAGAAAAATAAGAAAATGATCAAATTACTTATAAAATCACATATGATTTTACATTAATGACTAAAAAAGACAAGGTCGCGTGAGTCACATGTGATTTTGTACGTGATATTAGTGTAAAATCACATGTGATTCGATCATTTTCTTATATTTTTTTAAATATGTATCATTCTCGTATGAATCCGACTCTATGAATTTACTATATTAAATGTATGTTACTATTTTATATGCATTATGTTCAAAAATATAAAAACTAAGAAAATGTGAAGTGACAAAAAAATACATTAGCAAAATTCCACAGTTTCTATTAGGTGGTGTTTGGTTCGCAGATTCTAAGGGCCCGTTTGGTTTGCGGAATCCGAAGAAATTTGATGAAATTGGAATAACAGATTTCTTTGACCAAATTCCTTGGTGATGTTTGGTTCACGGAATGAACTGATTGGATTCCACCAAATTCCACGGTTTATCCAAATAGCAGCCACCAGCTGCAGATGTCTCCAAAACAGCCCAAAAAAAGGCAACCCAAAAGCAAGCCCAAGCCCGTGTAAAAAAAGAAAAAAAGAAAAGAAGAGAAGCAGCAGCAGCAGCAGCAGCCTTGGGCTGTTGCCCAAGACCAAAATCAGAAGTCGAGAGAGAGAGATCGTGGAGCGAGAGAAGTCGGGAGAGAGAGAGACGTGAGCAGCAACAACGTGGGCATCGAGCGAGAGACAAAGCGGGAGACGTGGATCGATTAAGAAGGACGAGAGGCTATGGATTGAAATAAAAAGGAAGTAGCAGTCGGTCGAGAGGAGCAGTCGATTGGGACGAGAACCTGTGGCTCGAGACAGAAATTGAAGATATAGAAGTCGATTGAGAAGTTGTCGAGGGAAGTTGTCGATTGAAGTCGATTAACAATCAGAAACAGAAGTCGATCGAGAGCTCGAGACAAAAATCGAAAGAAGTAGATAGAATTTGAGAGAAATCGAGAGGACAGAACCTGTGGATTGGGAGGAGAAGTAAGGATTAATTTCCAGATTTTAGGAGTGTTTTCTAGACGATTTCTAAAGGTTATCGTCAATTTCTCCATTTCAATCAACAGGTTAGTTTATATCAGTCTTGGAAATGTGTAGTTAATTTCTTTAATTTCTAGCAAATGGGTAGCTAATTGATTATGATTGTGACTGTGTTGAGACTGGATTTAGTTCATGATAAATGGATTTTATTTATGCAATCCTTATGCCCTTTTGTTTCTCCTATTCAAGTTTGATTATGTAAGTTGGATCCCTTACTTAGTCTAATTTGGATTTGAATTACTAGGGTGATTTATGAATCCGTAATTGTTTGTAAATCTCTCTCGGTAGCAAAAGATACACGGTTGGCAAGTGTGTTAATTGTATGTATTGTAGGATGGCATAACTAAACTCACATAAATGGCGTCCGTTTATTGGTTGGTTTCGGTATTTGTATGAACTTAATGCAATTGACAATTGAATTCCAAGTCCATGACTGGATTAGATTAGTTGATTAGAGGCTAATTATAGGGGCATCTCGTATTAGTCATGTTTTATGTCAAATAGAATGTCAATGCGTATTGGTGTTCAATCCGATTTGAGATCCTTTGAGAGAATGGTTTGGTTGGGTCAGTGATACATAATTCACATGATTATTCAATCGATACTCATTGCTAGATTATTTCGTATATCGCCTAAAAGTATTTATTTAATTGGCAATTTTTTTACTTGTTTATAWATCATCCAACCCCCCCTTTATATATAGTGTTTTATTGTTAATGAATTTGCACACGTTTACGTCTTGGACTTACGGTTAACATCGAGTCCCTGAGGAGACGACCCTACTTATCGCTATCACAAGTGTGTTTTAGAGATAATAGTGTTAGCTCTCATATTTCATTTAATGTAAAAGTATGAAAAAGTATTACTGCAAGTGTTGACAGAAAGGTTCTATCACAGAAGACCACAGAGGACCAACAACAGAAGATATACAAAAGCGTACAAGTCAAGAATGACAGAACCTCTGTTGTCTCTCACAGAGGTTCTGGAAACTGATCCTCTGGAATCAAGAGCTTACAAGTCATATCCAGCAGAGCCTCTGGGATGGCTCATAGAGGGTTTG
>NW_020204392.1:0-2020 GCF_001531365.2 Cynara cardunculus var. scolymus
CTTGAGCATCTTCTGCTGTTGGTCCTCTGTGGTCTTCTGTGACAGATCATCTTTTGTCAAAACTCGCAGTTTACTTTTTCTATACTTTTACATTTAAGGAAATGAGAGCTAACAAGTTTGATCTGAAATTTTTTTCAAAATTTTATGTTTTTGTGTTAAATTTGTGATCAAATTGTGCGATGAATCTTTGTTATACACAAAGATTTATATTTTGATCATTGTTTTTCGAGTTTTTTGGTGAAATTTGTGTTTCTTGAAAATTACGTAAAAAATCAGTGTTTTAATCCATTTTTTTGTTATTTTTGTGTTTTTTTAATCGTTCAAGTCTAGCCCAACCGGATTAGAGCCCATTGTTTTACCCTTACATAGCAGCCCATCCATATTTGGTTTTCATTTCATCTACATCGCTCATGTTTTTCATAAATCGCACACGTACTTCATAAATCGCACAAGTTTATCTTCTTCACTGTCTTGACCAAGTTCATACAGAATCATCTTACATCGCTTGTAGAAATCGAACAAGAAGTCTACGATTAGTCTCGTGAACTCGTGATCAAGAACTGATTGGGCGATTTCAACAAAATCGCTGCATTTTTCATCCTGTTTTAGCCTAAATCGCTCACTGAACTTTGTTTGATTTCACAGTACATCGCTCAAACAGTGTCCGATTTAAGCTAGGTTCAAGGTTTCCTCGGTTGATAAGGTTTATGTGTTGTAGACTTGGTCTAAATTGCTTGAGACTGTGTAAATCGGACATAAGCCTATCTGATTATGGTGGAAATCGCGTGAAGAGCCATCCGGTTTTGTCCTACATGACACTGTCCGGTTTTGCCTCTTTGATAATTGAAGTCAAGGTTACATCGGACACCCCTTCTTCCGTATTCAAGACTTAGTCACTACAAGGTCATCCGATTTGAGCCATTCTCGCATAACCTTGCATCAGGTTTAACACTTTCCTCGGACAAAGGCTCTCCTGTTTGCAACTCATCAAGATACACAGGTTCAAATCAAGATAACTTCTGTATCCAGATTACACAAGGTTATCTGGATTAGGCCTAAATCGCTTAACTAAGTTTTAGGATTGTGAACTTGGAAGTGTTAATCAAATACTGTATTGCCCGTACTTGGCTAAGTCGCTAAAGTCTTCATTCGAGCTCCATCGTTCATCGCTCAATTGTTTACCCGGTCTTGATCTTTATCGCTTCCAAGCTTATCCAAATTCAAACTTGGTTGCAATCACAGGTTCTTGAATCACTTCCTCGGACACTGAGTTCTCTGGATTTCATCTCCTCGGCAACACTTAGCTTAATCGCTCACAAGGCTTACCCGGATACAATTCTTGGACAAGGACTTAGTCGTGATCCTCTCTATCTTGCATCCTAATCTGCTCATCGCTGTATCCGATTTGGTTTAACCTTGCATAACAATCTTACACGGATTTGACTTGGCTATACGAGTTCAAGCTTCATGGTTCATCTCCTTCATCGATTCTTTCTAAATCGCAGGATATCCATATACATCGATCATCTTCATTGTCCGATTTAGATATACCTTGTGCATCAACTCACTCGCATTTGTCTTCATCGCACACAGACTCTGTCGATTTACACAGACTCGGTGATCGTCGCATATGTTCTTGACCTAAATCGAACACAGCCTTATTCGATTTCACCTAAATCGTTTTCTTCCGGCTTAAGATTTCCCTTATTTTTTTAGCCCTAATCGCATTCTTTTTGACCGTGGGCTTTGTTTCAATTTTTTTAATCCCATATGATATTAGCCCATTTTTGGTGTTCATTTGTTTTGATTTTTTTCCAAGCCCATTGGATTTGATATCTTTTGTGAATCCCCAATTTTTTGAAGCTGGTGCACGTGTTGGGTTTTGCAACGGTCATATGACCAAGTCCTAGAGTCTGTTTCTTAGTTTGAATAAGTATTAGGATAGGTCTTGTTTGTTTCCTTATTTCTAGCTTATTTCTAGCTATAGTTTGTTCCTTGTAAGCCTATAAATGGCAGCTCA
>NW_020204392.1:3610-12269 GCF_001531365.2 Cynara cardunculus var. scolymus
AAACATTGGTATGTGAAACTTGCAATATTGGAAAACAAAGCAGGATAGCAATTCCAAAGAAAGCAATTTGGAGGTCCACTCAACGGTTAGAGCTTGTGCACACAGATCTTTGTGGGCCAATTACACCAACGTCTCAAAGTGGAAAAAGGTATGTACTTGTTTTTATTGACGACTTCACACGTAAGACATGGGTCTACCTACTGGGAAATAAAGGGGAAAGCTTTGAGCACTTCAGAAAATTTAAAGCTATGGTTGAAACTGATGTAGGTTCAAAAATAAAGATGTTGAGAAGCGATAGAGGGGGTGAGTTTACTTCACATCAGTTTACCAATTTTTGTGAAGAAAATGGAATTAAGAGGCAGTTAACAGCGGCTTACACCCCACAACAAAATGGGGTGGCAGAGAGATGAAATAGAACACTAATGAATATGGTGAGGTGTTTGTTAGTAGAGAAACAGGTACCTAAATGTTTTTGGCCAGAAGCAACTATCTGGGCCTGCCACGTTATGAACAGGTGTGTGTCTAGAGCTTTGGACAAAAAGGTTCCTGAAGAATTATGGACCGGAGAGAAGCCAAATGTTGATTACTTCCGTATGTTTGGATGTATTGGCCATGTTCATGTTCCCTCTCAAGTTAGAACCAAGTTAGATGCAAGAAGCCAGAAGTGTGTGTTGTTTGGCATTAGTATTGGATCTAAGGCCTACAGGCTTTACGATCCAATTCTAAAGAAAATAATCATTAGCAGAGATGTCATATTCGAAGAGGATCAACAATGGAATTGGGGTAAAGAAACTGCAGGGGAGGGAGAATTGATAATAGAAKAAGAAYCTGTTCATYAAGCTGCAGTTACAGATAATGAAGAAGATGCGAGTGAGAATATCGAACCGCAAGCTCTAGAACAAGTTCAAGAAAGTGATACTCTCATTCCTGATGAAGGTCCACAAGCAAGCAGAAACATTGCAGCCACAAATGATGCAGCTGAATCCTCTACCAGAATGAGAAGACAACCAGTTTGGATGCAAGATTATGAAACTGGTAAAGAGTTAGAAGATGAAGMTGAGTTTGCCATGTATACGGCTCAAGGAGAYCCTACTACTTTTGAAGAAGCAAGACAAGAAGCTAAATGGATGAAAGCCATGGAGGATGAAATAAATTCAATAGAAAAGAATGAAACATGGGAATTGGTAGACATGCCTGCTGAATCTGTACCTATTGGTGTGAAATGGGTATTCAAAACAAAGMTGAATGGAGAAGGAAACRTAGATAAGTACAAGGCAAGACTTGTGGTTAAAGGCTATGCTCAACAAAAAGGGGTGGATTATGAAGAAGTGTTTGCACCTGTGGCTAGGTGGGACACTATTCGAGCTATTTTAGCTATCTCTGCTCAAAGAAATTGGAGGGTGTTTCAACTGGATGTTAAAAATGCTTTTCTAAATGGCGAGCTCAAGGAGACTGTGTACGTTGACTAACCTCCTGGGTTTGTCAAGAAGGGAGAGGAAGCAAAGGTGTACAAATTGAAAAGAGCTTTATATGGGTTTAAGCAGGCCCCTAGAGCCTGGTTCAATCGAATAGAGACATATTTCAAGAGGGAAGGATTCAAACAAAGCCGATTTGATCATACTTTGTTTGTCAAGAAGGTATGGAATAATATTCTTGTGGTAAGTCTTTATGTCGATGATCTCATATATGCAGGAACAAATGCTATGATCTGTGAAGGTTTCAAAAGGTCTATGCAAAAGGAGTTTGAGATGACAGACCTAGGCATGATGAAATACTTTCTTAGTGTAGAGGTAAAGCAATCTGAAGGTGGGATTCAGATCTCCCAAAGAAAGTATATGAAGGAAATTATTGAAAGGTTCCAAATGCAAGAGAGTCATCTAGTAGGAAATCCAATTGTACCTGGTGCTGTGCTTACCAAAGAAGGAGGAGGGGAGGAGATTGATTCAACAAGGTACAAGAAGCTGATAGGCAGTCTTATGTATGTTACGGTTACAAGGCCATATTTGAGTTATGTGGTGTGTCTATTAGCAAGATTCATGTCAAAACCAAGGATGGAACATCTGGATGCAGCAAAAAGGGTGCTAAAATACTTGAAGGGAACAACTACTTATGGGATATGTTTTGGAAGAAAACCACATGAGAAACTAAAAGTCTTCACTGACAGTGATTATGCAAGAGATGTGGAAGATAGAAAGTGTACTTCTGGCTACATATGTTTATACAACGGGGCTGCTGTAAGTTGTAGTTCAAGGAAACAAGAAATCGTCACACTATCATCTACTGAAGCTGCGTACGTAGCAGCAGCTAACTGTGCGTGTCATTGCAAATGGCTCAAAGGTTTACTTGAAGATTTGGGTGAGAAAAAAGAAGGTGCAATTGAAGTTATGTGTGATAACACATCAACTATTAAGTTGTCAGAAAATCCGGTCATGCACAGGAGAACAAAACACATTGATGTGAGATTTCATTACTTAAGGGATTTGGTCAATCAAGAGGAATTGAAATTGGTTTTCTGTAATACTAAGAATCAGCTAGCTGATATAATGACAAAGCCAATCAAGTTAGAAGATTTTTGCAGGCTGCTTGCATTATTGGGTGTAAAGGAAGTAAACTGAATTTGCTCAAGTTCAGTTTAGGGGAGGATTTTGAAGCTGGTGCACGTGTTGGGTTTTGCAACGGTCATATGACCAAGTCCTAGAATCTGTTTCTTAGTTTGAATAAGTATTAGGATAGGTCTTGTTTGTTTCCTTATTTCTAGCTTATTTCTAGCTATAGTTTGTTCCTTGTAAGCCTATAAATGGCAGCTCAATTGCTTGAATAAAATCATCACATTTACAGTAAGTTTTTGTATGCTATCACTTGGTTTACAACACAATTATCAATCAAATAAGATAATCTTCAAAGTAGAATTAGTAGAAGAGAGAGATTTTCACCAAAGCTTTAATATGTATTTCTTGAGAGAATGATTAGAATGATTAGCAAGACTAAACTGAAATTAAACAACTAATCCTCTATTTATACAAGGAAAGCAATAACCCCAACTATTACAAAATGAGAGAAACAACTTGAATACAACATATCAGTACACTATTGAACCCAACATCTTTTTAATTTCTCATTCTTAATAAATTTCATTTTTTATCACGTTTTTTTTGTGGTCTTAACTGTTTTGAGAATTTTTGAATTGTTTTGCATTGTGTAAACTGTTTTTTAGTCAGTTTTAACTGTTTTTTTAATAGTTTTAATTGCTTTCAACAGTTTCTGACTGTTTTTACAGATTTTTGACTGTTTTTGCTGTTTTTCTGATTTCTCAACAGTTTTTGTTTTTTTCTGGTATTTTTTTAGCTTACTTGATTTTGATTTCTTTGATTGATATCACCGCATTAGATTATTTTGATCAATCTTAAATCGGCACACACGTTTTTTTTTGAAATGACGGTTTATCTTGAAGAGGAAAATAAGGATTTGAAAGAGAATGTTTCTGAATTGGAGATTAGTCTGAAAAAACAAAAAGAAAATTATGTGAAAGTGTTTTATGAAAATCATGCTAACTTGGAATGGGCTAAAGAGTTGAAACAAGATTTAAAGAAATTTGAAGAAGAAAAGAAGTTTCTTCAAGCTGAGATTGATGTATTACTTGGAAAAGATACTTATCTCAAAAGAAGTCAAAAGAGAGACTTTGATTTGTTAAAGGACAATTCCGGGCTGAAGTCTAGGATTTATGAACTTGAAAAGATTTTGGAATCTGAAAGAAAAGAGTCAGAGGAAGAAAGAATAAAACAAATCAAAGAGAAGTATGAGCTGACAAAGAAAATCAATAAAGCTGAGAATGAACTAAATGCTGATGATTACACAGAGAAATTTCATAAGTCTGAGAGTGAGTTGGTTGAGTTAAAGAAGTTACAGGATTTAGAGAAGGAAAAAGTTTTGGAAGTTGAAAAGAGTTTTCAATGCTGAAAGAACAGTTTTTTGAAAAAGAGAAGAGAATGTTTGAATTAGAGAAAAGATTTGGTGCGGAACGCATATCTTATGAAAATAAGATCAACTCTCTCTAGTAGAACGCTAAATTGATTTTGAATCAAATCTCGGATTTTGAGGAGCTGATTATCTTGGAACGAGCCAAGATAGAAAAAGAGAAAAATGACATCAGAGAAGAATGTTTGAGTCAAAATCAAGAACTATCTGACTGCATTGCTAAAAAGCAAAAGGCTTTGGACGAAGAGAAAAAGTTATTTGCTCTTGAGAAGAGAAATACTGCAAAGAAATATGCAGCAATAGCTAAAGAGCTTGCAGAAAAGAAAAAAATGGCTCAACATTGCTTTCGAGAATGAAAAAAGCAGCTCAGATGAAGAGAGAAGAGAGTTTGATAATCAGAAGAAGAAATTTGAGAAGCTGAAGAAGGAGTTAGAAGGTAAACTCCTAGATACTTCCAAGAAATTGTCTGATCTGAAGATAGAACTTGAAACTGAACTGAAAATGAGAATTGAACTCAAAGAGAAGTATGATTTAGTTGGTGATGAACAAAACCAGCTTTTAAAGAAAGTTAAAGACTTTTCTTTTGCCCAAAGCTCAACTGGTTCTACTTCACAGTGTAAAACAAGTTTTTATGACTATTCTAAATCTAACAGTTATTCTAGCGGCCCTAAGTCTACTGTTTCTAAGAACTATTCTCGTTCTTCTAATCAGTACTATCAAGGGTATGTCATTGGATCACCCAATTATCACTCTTCAAAAGTTAAAAGTATTTGGGTCAATAAATATGATTCTGTTTCGTCTCGTAACTCTGTTGTTACTAACCATAATCTTCCTTGTTTTGTGAGATCCACTACTGACTTGATAAATCTTAGCAAGAGAAGGATCATGTGCTCCACATGCAAAACTACTGATTTTGTGAACAAAAGGAGGTATGATTATAATAATTGGTATGGACTAGAGAAAAAAGATATCAGAACAGTTGGAAGAATAATAATAGGTGATTATAATAATTGGTATGGATCTTACTGCGTATATGATCGTCCTGTTAAAAGTGCGAAAAAGAAAACATCTAATAAAAATAGATGGGTTGGAAGTTACAACATCCCACAACCTGATACTAAAAAAGAAGGACCCAAGTTTTTCTCGGTACCAAAATCCGTTTGATTTGATTTTGTAGGTGCGTCATTATTGTGCTGATAAGAATAACATGAATATGATGCACAAATTCAGGGGGAGTTTGTAAACTGTCCAAACGAGGCTTCTTAACAACACAGTTCAGGACCCGTGCTTTACTGATTGTTAGACCTTTTAAGTATGATGTATGAAGTAATGAAGACAAACAAGTGATGAAGAACCCGAAGGCCGATGGAAGACTTCATGGAAAAATGATTAAGTCTGAAGAACAACCAGAGGGTCGATGAATTGACCAGAGATGCGATGGAAAGTGCATCTCCATAACCCCTCTGGATACTAACACTTGGAGTTTCCTTCACCAGTTCAACCAGAGGCAAGCAATAAAGATATCAAGATAAGGTTGAACGCATATCCCATGTAAGACAGTTGGAGATAATCATTCAACAGCTGGATTCTATGAAGTTTATCTCGTTTTAATGTTTATCCTTATTATAGATAAGCTTTATCTGTGAGTAGAAGATTAGCTAAATAGTCTCGCTAGATAGTTATCTTCTTATTAGCCTACTAGTATAAATAAGTGATTAGGCCTATTGTAATTATAGACGTTTAACGTTTTTACATTATTATTGAATAAAGTGAAATCCTTGGCACTCAAGATTATTCTTTGAATGTTCATACATTATTCTTGAGTGTTCATCATTTTATTAATCTAAACACTATAATTTGGTTATTCTTAACTTGATTATTAGTGTTATTGAGAGATCTGAGATCAACAGTTGGTATCAGAGTCAATTGATTGTTTTTCCAATCAAACGATCACCAAAAATCTCTCAATTCGTGTTTTTTCACAAAATATCTTCTCTAAAACGTAAATTTTCTCTCTTCAAAAATCTTAATGGCCAACTGGAATTCCGCCTATAGTGTTGGTTCCCTCACCAAACCTCCAACTCTTCAAAGAGAAGAGTACCCATAATGGAAGATACGAATGGTGAATTTTCTAGAAGGAATGGACATAAACCTTCTTAGATCTGTCATGGAGGGTCCCTATGTTCCACAGTCTCTTGTTCGAAGAGTCCCAGGAACAAATACCACAGCAGAAATTTCTGCCTACTACATGCCCAAGGATGAGAAGAATTGGGATGAAGACAACATAGAGCGGGTTGAAACCGACAAAAAGGCCAAAAGACTGATAATTATGGCCATACCCAATGAAATCTTCCAATCCCTTGATGCATGTTCCACAACCAAGGAACTATGGGATGAGCTGGCAAGCCAATTGGAAGGAGGGATAAAAACGAAGAAGAATCGTAGAGCTCAATGTCTCAACGAATACACCAACTTTAAGGCTATTCCTGATGAACCAATTCAGAAGACATACGATCGTTTCAACACATTGATTAATCAATGTCGTCGAAACGATATCCCCAGAATGAAGGAAAAAAACAATTTTTTGTTCCTTAAAAGTCTCGGCGATGAATGGACACAACTGTCGATGTCCCTTCAAGCAAATCAGGACTTAGATGGCTGGTCACTCCATGACTTATACGGAACGCTGGCTGCACAAGAGAACGAAATCATGAAGAAAAAGGTGTCCATCGATGGACCCCTGGCTCTAGCAGCTGAAGAAAAGGAAGTTTCAAGGACCTCCACCAGAGACCACAAGAAGAAAGGAAAGAAAGCACTGGTGGTGGAATCAGAATCTGAAGATGAAGCATCTGAATCAGATGATGATATCAAAGCCTTTGCCAAATCTCTGGCCTTGATTACAAAGCAGTTCCAGAAAAAGTTCATCAAAAAACCCTATGAACGAAGAGAGTTCAAGAGGGAAAGATATAAGCCATTCTATGAAAGGAAGCCATCTAAATTTCATCAGAGGGAAGACATAAGAGATGGAAGAGAAGAGCGAGAAGAAAGAAGAGAGGAGAAGAAAGAGGACAAAGATGGAAGGAGAAATGACCTCCGCTACTTCAGGTGCGGAAAAACCAGTCATTTTTCCAAAGAATGCAGAAGACGACTGGTAAAGGATGCTGACTATTACAAGAATAAATACAAATACAATCGTAGAGAGCGAAGCCTGATGGCTGAGAAAGAAAACTGGGTGTCTGATTCTTCATCCGATGAAGAAGACAAATCACTCATCTGTCTAATGGCCACGTCCAATGCAGAATCTGCCTCTGACACTGATGACCAGGTATGTGAGTCTACTTTCAATAAAACCAACTCGGCTCCATCTGAGCTAGAGTTAACGGTAATAAATCTTTCAGAGGACTTTTTAAAATTAAAAAAAAAGTTAAGCTTTGAAAAATCTAAAAGACTTAAAGCGAAAAAAGAAGTCAGTTTCTACAAAAGAGAAACTAATCTTCTAACCGAAGAAAAAGTTGACCTGATGAAAGAAAAGACTCCCATCACCGCCCTTAAAAAATCAAAGGAAGAAAAACTTCTGGAAATAAACAAGCGAGTAACCAAAGACTTAGAAAAGAAAACTAAGGCCTTAAAAGAATCTGAGGCAGAGAGACTCAACTCAGTAGCTCTCAAAGATTTCTTTCAAAAGGAAAGGGAGATTCTTCATCAGAAGCATCAAACCAATGAACTTCTGTTGAAGAAATACAAGGATGCCCAAGATGTGTATGAAAAGTTAAATGGTCAAACGGAAACTCAAGGGATTGGTTTCAATGAAATGGACTCCTTCATCGATTCAAAGAAATCCACCATTGAATCCACTTTCAAACTTGGATGCATTCAGAAACCCGACTTTATCCCGAAACCAAAATTGAATTTTAAAAGAGTTAAAGTCGATGGAAAAACTATCGTTTTAAGACAGGATTTTGAAAATGTGGTGTACTAGAGAAGTACATGTAAGAATTTTGATGAAAGGAATGACACCTCCAAATCAGATACCGATGGAAACTCTATGGTCAAACCAGAGTCTCTGGTTGTCAATTCCACTTCATCAGCAAGTACTGTTGATGAAAAGGACAATCCTACTGAGGAACCATCAACTGATGAATCGATAAACCATCCAAGTAAAACTACAAGTTTATCTAAGTCAGAATCGATGGACCCTCAAGAAGATCACTCTAAAGCATCAACCTCTGAACCCACACCTCCCACAAACATCCATGCTGTTGGATCTGAATTCAACTTTRGTATTGATCTAATACTCTAAATAAGCTATAAAACAATTGAAGTGCAGCGGAAATATTAATAAGAGCAAAACAGAGTGAGTAAGTGATCATAAATTCTAAACACACCAAGAACACACAGTCTCAATGAAGAAGATGAATGCAAGAAAATTGCTCCAAAGGTTTTCAATTAATTCAATTGAAAATTTTGACAATTACAATACTGGAAACGCATAGTTTACAAAGGCCCTATCCGCTATTTATACTAGTTCCTAACGGCCTTAGAGACTAGATCTTGACATGTCTTCATCTGGGTCGTCCAAAGAAAGTCGATTAAGCCCTAGTCATGTGAGAAGCACATGCGGCTAACTCCCTTCGAAAACTGTTAGAACAGAAACTTCACAGAAGACGAAAACCGCAGACCCTCT
>NW_020204393.1:0-12146 GCF_001531365.2 Cynara cardunculus var. scolymus
TGGTATTCCTTCATCGATGAAATCTTCAGACAAAGGAAAGGGAAAACTGAAATATAGCAAATCTGCCAAAGATAACTCACAAGGCCCTAGTACATCTTTCAAGTTCATCAAGTTTACTCGTGAGCAAAAATAGAAGTGGTCTACCTTTGAGAACACTAACCACCACTTTTCCTCTCATTCAGCTAAAGAAAAGCAGACCTTCCTCAGGAGAAAAGAAGTAAAGCCAAAGACCTCTTCAAATAAAAAATCTGAACTAGATAGGAAGTTTGTAAAAACAACCAATGCTAGGACAAGATTTACACCTAGATTTACTTCTTTGTTTCCATCGAATAAAAAAAACGTTAGACATACAAATCCAAAGCATCATCATTATCAATGTTTAACTCTTTTACAAAAGCTGAGAATCACATGTTGACACATCACTGTCCCTTCTCCCAACACGTTTATCGATACAAAGTTAGAACCAATGAAAACGTGAAAAAGCCCAAACCCAAGGACAAGGGAAATTCAAATAAACCAAAGCCTTCAAAGGCTAAGGGCAATGAAAAGAGTGTGAAATCCCTTACTAACAAACGAGGACCCATTAAGAAATGGGTACCTAAATCCCCAGGTTGCTCCAGGCACATGGCTGGTGACATAAGTCAGCTAACCTCCTTCATCGAAAAATCTGGAGGCTCTGTGACTTTTGGAGACAACAGCAAGGGTACTATCAAGGGATATGGCACTCTMATCAAAGGCAACATCTCCATCAGCAAAGTGGCTTATGTCGAAGGATTGAAGCACAACCTTTTAAGCATAAGCCAGTTCTGCGACAAGGGTCTTGAACTCATGTTTTGCAAAGGTTTCTGCATCATAAAAACAAAGCCCGGTTACACAATCATCAAGGCAAAGAGAGAAGGAAATCTCTATCTTCTAGATTTTGAGTCCTCCATGGGACAAGACACCCTTTGTCTTGTATCTCATAAGAGCGATGAAAATTGGCTATGGCATCAGAAATTCTCACATCTCAACTTTGATGCACTACAAAAACTAGCCACACAGAAGTTGGTCAAGGGAATTCCAAATCTCAAATTCGAAAAAGATCATCTTTGCTCAGCCTGTGAGATGGGAAAGCTAAAACGGGCCTCAGATAAAACCAAGTTAGAAACCTCCTGCACCAAGCCCTTGGACATGATTCATATAGACCTCTGTGGGCCTATATCAACTCAAAGTCTATCTAGAAAAAAGTATATGCTAGTACTGGTCGATGAATACTCCAGATACACATGGGTTGAATCAGATGTTCCAGACCTACTAATTGGAGTGATGAAAAGGCTTCAAGTCCTTCTACAACAAAAACTAGTAAAGGTTAGAAGCGACAATGGAACTGAATTCCAAAATGCCAAATCCGATGACTACCTCTTCCATGAAGGCATTACACAAAACTTCTCATCAGCAAGAACTGCACAACAAAATGGAGTGGTAGAGCGAAGGAACCGAACCTTAGTGGAAGCARCAAGGACCATGCTTGCTTCATCGGAGTTACCCATCACATTCTGGGCTGAAGCTATTTCCACTGCATGCTTCACCCATAATTGATCAATCATTAACAAGAGACACCAGAAGACACGTTATGAGCTCATCAACCAAAGAAGACCAAATGTCAAATATTTTCATGTCTTTGGGTGCAAATGCTTTGTACTCAACGATAGAGAATATCTTGACAAGTTTGACAAGAAAGCTGATGAAGGAATTTTTCTTGGCTATTCTCAAACCGCCAAAGCATACAGAGTCTACATCAAAAGCACAAGCATCCTCATTTAAAGCATCAATGTGTCATTTGACAATACCACACCAATGACTTCTGAACACAACAGTTCAGAACTCGGACTTCAAAGAAGAGTATATGATTCATCACTTGGCAAACCCAATGAATCAGAGTTAGCTCAATTATTTGAAGACATCTTTGATGAAGAAGTAATCTCTGGACATGAGCCAAATACAAAATCATTCTCCAGAACAGATGAAGACCATGAAGTCTCCAAAGCTAAAGGTATATCACTTACTGAAACTCATGTTACTTCACAATATTCTTCTGTGTCTTCAGATCACGATCAAGATCCAGAGCCTAACTCTGGAGATGATCTCATCGAGCAAGAGCTGCATCCTGTTGCTTCAAAACCCCAATCTAGCACCAAGTGGACAAAAAATCACCCACACCACCAAATCATTGGTGATCCAACCTCTGATGTCAAGACGAGATCTGCCACTGCAAATGAATGTCTCTTCGCCAACTTTCTGAGCATGATAGAACCAAAGAAGATTTTAGAAGCCCTACAAGACCCAAACTGGATAGAGGTGATGCAAGAATAATTACTCCAGTTTGAAAGAAACAAAGTATGGTCCCTTATGCCTCTACCCAAAGGGAAGACGGCCATAGGAACCAAATGGGTCTTCCGATACAAGAAGGACGAAGATGCAATCGTAATAAGGAACAATGCCAGGCTTATTGCCAAAGGCTACCGCCAGGAAGAAGGGATTGATTATTATGAGACATTCGCTCCCGTTGCAAGACTTGAAACCATCAGAATGTTCCTAGCCTACGTAGCTCACAAAGACTTTAAGGTCTATCTGATGGATGTCAAGTCTGCATTCCTCAACGGAAAACTTCAAGAAGAAGTCTACGTACAGCAGCCTCCTGGGTTCAAAGATCCAAAACATCCGAACTATGTCTACTTTTTGGATAAAGCCCTCTAAGGGCTGAAGCAAGCACGCAGGGCCTGGTATGAAACTCTATATACCTTTCTCATCAATAATGGATTCGAAAAGGTACAATCGATACAACCCTCTTTCTCAAAAAGCACAAAAGCGATATCGTACTTGTTCAAATATATGTGGAGGACATCATATTTGGTTCTACAAATGCAAAACATTACGAAAAATTCTCAGAGTTGATGAAAAGCAAATTTGAGATGAGCATGATGGGAGAACTTAGTTTCTTCATTGGTCTTCAAATAAAACAAACTTCAGAAGGGTTTTTCATTAATCAGTCCAAGTATGTGACTGACCTTCTGAAGAAATACTCTCTCTCAAATTCATCATCGATGAGAACACCTATGGCTACAGGCGCTAAGTTACTTGCTGATCCATTAGGCAAACCTGTGGATGTAACAACCTACAGAGGCATGATTGGATCACTCCTGTATCTAACTACTAGTAGACTAGATATTATGTTCGCCACATGTCTTTGTGCAAGATATCAATCAAATCCTAAAGAATCGCATCTCTCTGCAGTCAAGAGGATCTTTAAATACCACAAGGGAACTCCATCATTGGGTCTCTGGTATCCAAAGAACTCTGGCTTTGATCTAATAGCCTATACAGATGCAGATCATGCAGGTTGCAAACTTGATAGAAAGAGCACGTCTGGAAGCTGTCAACTCTTGGGGGATAAGCTCGTAAGTTGGACATCCAGAAAACAAAATTGTGTATCAACATCTACACCAGAAGCAGAGTATGTTGCTGCTGCTAGTTGTTGTTCACAAGTTCTCTGGATGAAGACTCAACTCAAGGMCTATGGTTTCCATTATGACAAAGTCCCTATTCTTTGTGACTCCAAGAGTGCCATAGCAATCTCTGCAAACCTAGTGCAGTATTCTAAGACCAAGCACATCGATGTAAGATACCATTTTTTGAAAGACAATGTTGAAAAAGGGAATATAGAAATGTATTTTTTTTCCCACTGAGATTTAACTTGCTGACATTTTCACAAAAGCTCTTGATGAGAAAAGATTTTTATTCCCAGTCAGCAAGAAGGGTATGCTGAATCTCACCACTTAAAGGCAATATATATATATATATATATATATATAAATCAGAGATTTTCAATATCTGATGGTTATGCCTATAAGTTATATATAAAATATTTGCCATAAACTTCAAATATCCTAAACCAGAGCCTCTGGCCATACAGACCAGAGCCTCTGGCCATTTAGAATCACTCGATTAATATTTGGCAAACAATCTTGATCGCTTTTGGAACCAGAGCCCCTCTGGTCCAAAGCAAATACTTAGTTTTCTCCACTAAGTATTACCTTCTCAACCAAAGCCTCTGGTTCTAAAGACCAGAGCCTCTAGTTTCCAAATCCTTTGAAACCAGCGATATCAAGTTCCCATCTACGACTGAACATACACCACACCCTTCTTTCATCAAACCCAAAGAGTCTCCCTCTTCTCACTTCACATGGACTTAATCATATTTTCATACTTCATTTTAAAAGAGTTTTGCAATTAAGATGTGTTTTGTGAATGAAAGATATTTTGTCATGGAACCAGAGGTGTTCTGATTGACCATGACACATTGGGTGGGGAACCAGAGGGGCTCTTGTTGAACATCAATGAAGGAATTCATTGATGAAATGTTGGATTGCATGATTGATAGGCCTTGGATGACAAACCAGAGGCCTTAGAAAAGCATTGAAAATCCATTTTGTAGAACCAGAGGAGTTCTAGTTAAATTTATATTTAGCAATTAGGAGGCCAGAGGCTCTGGATAGAGGAACCAGAGGCTCTGGATGGAAAATCCATATGGTTGACGATTTTGAGGGACAGACAGGTCTAGGTCCTCATCGTTGTCAAGCCTCCTCCTCTTCGAGGCCTAAGCACATGGAGTTGGTTCCATTCTTCTCTTTGGCATTTGTGCATCTGCTTGTGGCATGGACTTGATCGTATCCTAAAAAAGTTGAAGGATTGCTTCTGCTGCGTCCGAGACTTTTAGGATCTCCATGTCTCTACGATAATTGAAGGCCGCGAAGCAACATCTTATCTCTGCTGCTGCCTCCTTGGCCATGCTATTAAAATCTGAGGTGAAGTTGGCCACTTTCGACAGGGACATTCAGAGGAATAAGCGCCTGGGCATCATGAGATGAATTGGAAGCTTCATCCCCCTAAATGCATGCGAGGACCCTTTGCAGGGCCTCTGCATTTTGAGCCATCAATTCTTGAAGTTTGTCAAATTGAGAGGCATTCGTCATTGACTCAGCCTTCAATACAGCTACGGATGCTCGAATCTCATCCAGAGCAGATTCAGAAGGAGATGGCTCTTCACAGGCCATGGTGAGTTTTGCTCATCCAAGGAGCACAACATAGTGGTGGCAAAGTCCTGGAACTTGTCCCTTGTGATATAAGCTATTCGGATATCCTCTAGCGCAACACATGGGCCAGATTGAGTCCTCGTTCCAAGGACACCTTCTGTCTCGACTTGTGGGATGTTGGTCGACGAAGGATTTCCAGCAGATCCTTGTGGATCTCTTGGAAGAGAGGTCACTACTGTTGTTCCATCATGAAGGGGTTCCAAGTCAGGTTCAGAGCTAGCTAGAGGACCCTCCACGAGTGGACTAGAAGATTGGTCGAGAATCTCCAAGTTTAGTGCACCTAAACCTTGCTCTAAACAAGGTGGGGAAACTACTGGTGCAGAGGAAACAAATTCCTCTGATTGGGAGAGTGGCGTGATATGGGGATACATATCACTTATCATTTCAAAGGTTTCACCCTTTTGAGAGGGTGATCCCTGATACGTGGCTTCCCTTTAGCTTAATTGACCAGAGGTTGATGCGACCTCTGGTTGGTTTGGCAGGTTAGGGTTTGAGGTGTGTGCCTCTGTTTGAATGATCTATGTGTCTCAAAAACTAGAGTTAGATGATGTGGTAGCACTTGGAGTTGGGCTAGGGAAATAAATGTGCCTATTCATCATCCTAGGCTGCTCTGGCTCTCCTTGAGGCAGAGCAGCTTCTGCACCTCCTCCCTCCTCATCTTCTTCGTCCTCTCACTTTCTTCACTTGTTGTATTTAACCCAGCAACATCATGAAATTGTTCTTGGTCATCTTCTTCTTCAGAGCTAGAGAAGAGCTCCACGCCTCGATTGGCTTCTTCCTCTACCCTGATTCTCTCTTCTTCCTTTAGACGAGCAATCTATGCTTGTCTTGCTCTTTCTACCCTCTCCTCTTCTGCTTGTAAACGAATAATTTCTTCAAGTCTTGCTCTCTCTGCTCTGTCCTCCTCTTCCTTCCTCATTCCCTCTTTTTCCACTCTCTTCTTCCTTGCATGTTCCCTCTTTCTCTTTTTCTCTCTCTCCTTCTCCAATCTCATTTTCTCCTCCTATGCTTAAGGCCTTTGAGTATCCTCTATTCCCTCATCCTCTAGGTTTGATCCTATGCATTTTGGGGTTCGAGGCACAGGTTCTTGTGCCTCGCATACACGTCTGTATGCTCTCGTTACCTCCCTCGTCTTCATGTAGGCTAAGAGATTCATCGGGATAGGCCTCTCTGTAGCATATCCTTCTTTGTTGACGGTGGGTTTGTAGTGTGTAAGCACATTCACCTTGTGCACAGGCAGAGTTCCCACATCAACGTTGTTTTCATCAATGATGCGTCTTAGAAGAAGACCCAGAAAACAAAGAAACAGAAGTGCTGGCAAGTCCTTTCCCTTAGACACCTCCTGGCACTTCTTGGAAATAGCAGCCTTGAACTCCATGTAGAGGATCAAGGAATAATCCAATGATAGGTCAAAGAAGATGTCATACATTATCTAGAGAATGTTGGTTGAGCACATGTCCAAGCTTCCAATCTTCCCGGTCAAAGAGCGATTCACCAATGTGGACATTTTGTTCCACATTCGGGGCAGGTACTGTTGGCGGTATTGAGAAGGGTACTGAATCACCTTGTTGTACCCCAAGAACTTCAAGAATGATACAATTTCATCCCCAGATGGGAGAGGAGCATATTCATTTCAATCCAAGATCCGTCTTGGTTGGAATTTTTAAAACTCTTGAAAACAGGGACCTTGAGATTCGGAAAGTGATGAACTCCTTTGAAGATGGTACATAGAAATCTCCAACAATCACTCATTGGGAGTCAGTTACGAAACAGGTTTGCTAGAATTCTTTTATGAAACGCAAAAAAACAAGATCGTCAAAATTTGTGAGTGCAGGGTTCAAGAAATGGTGTTGAAGGATGTCGATAACAGGAAGAAATTTTTGGTCAAATTTGTCTAAGGAGGGTTGAAGGGCATGGTTATTTGGTTTTAGTGTAATTGGAACCACATTTTGGCTGGTTTCCTCCACTGTCTTGAGGGTAGTTCTATGGGTTTTAGAGTTTCCTGAGTGTGAGGAAGACATAGTTGCAGGTTTTAAAAAGGGTTTTCAAAAGCTAGGGTTCGGAAAGAATCGGTTCTTGATTCTTTATCAGGTATGGAGAGAGTTCGATTTACTTACTTGGAGAAGAATGTTGAATGATTCCAACAAAGATTGCAGTTCCAAAAAGTGGTTTGAAGGATTTCAATGGCGGTTTGAGAGCTTGAAGATGACGTAAGTTCTTGAGAGTATTTGAAAGAGTAAAAGAAAAATTGGGGGAAAAGGATATGTTTAAATTGAAAAAATAGAGTACTCGAGTGAAATGCACCCCCCAAACGTCAGAAAACTAATGCGGTTTTCCTTGTACCTGTGGGGAGAGGCCACGTGGCCTGCCAGCTGCAAATGGCGCCTCCCGGATTTGAAAATTTAATATAACAGGCGGTGACGTTTTGTTAAATGACAGCTAATTAAAATATTTAACAAATAAGAACTGTACTTCTTCCTTTTAAAAATAATATTTTTAAAAACTTTAAGAAGAATTTTAACAAGTATTTATGCTTTGGTTTGAACGAAAGAACAACCATGAGACAGAAGCTCTGTATTTGAATATAGAGTTACTGTGTTTAGATTGTTTAAAGGTATTTGAGAAATAACCCAAGGTAGTACTTAAATGAAAGATAACATACCTTAGGATCTCATACTAAGGCTCATGGTTGGACTATACATGTCCTTTGTCTAGCAAACTTGTTATGTTTAGAGGCAAAAGCTCTGTATAGTACATACAGAGGCTTTGTTCTATAATCATAATAGTTTTTGAGACAGAGGTTCTGTATAGTACATAAAGAGGCTCTGTATGATGCATGATCTAACGATCCCCCTTGACTTTAGCTCTACTTGATTTGGTCCCCCTTAAACTATGCTTGGATCATAAATGTATGTCCCTCTTTAATCAATCTTCAATATATCTTTAATGAATCCATGGCAAATAAGATTTTAACCTTGAAGAACATGAGAGGAGAGATGAGAGTAAAAGTCAACAAGTCAAGATCTATTTCTTACGTATGAGATTTTACAAATGAGCTCCTCCCTACAATTACAAGACTTTACCCTTTATATAGGGTCAAACATTAAAGTCCTAGTCAAAGTCAAACTTTACAGAAAAGTCAAACACGATGACTTTTACAATTATAGACAATATTTAACTTTCAAGACGAATACAATTTAATACTGATTTTCAGTCCTAACATTCTCCCCCTTTGTATTCAGACTTGAAAGAAATTCCGCGCTTTAMGTCMTGTTTGAACTTTGAAACTTTAAGCACATTATGTCATCTTCAAAAACAAACTTCAACTTTGAATCTTCAGGCAATCGTTTGTTGAGAAAGATCTTCTAACATTCTCCCCCTCAAATATAGAAGAATGATGATCTTCTCTTTTGAAAATGTAAAACAGTAATCATCAGAAACAATGTACAAGATGTGATCTTCAAAGGATCTTCAGACAACAAACCACAAACTTTCTCTTTGGTAAACTTTTGAAACATTGATCTTCTCATTCAAAAACTCTCAGTCATTGTAGCATCAGAATAATCTTTTGGAATCATCTCCAGTCGCACTTCTTTTGAGTCTTTTCCCAAATTTGAAGTTACTCCCCCTTGATCTTTACATCAGAATCCTTTTAAAATGTTCGGAAATGAATATTTCATTCATTATTACATACTCCCCGTTATGATGAAATGACAATCATTTCATCATACACAAGAATGAATGAAATTTTCCATGTAAGCCGTCAATTCATGAAAATGTAAGTAGATCTTTGCAAATCCATTTGTTTAATCTTTTTAGATTAAGGGAATGGGAAGGTAACATCCAATTTCAACGAATAAAATTGTTTTCAATCTTATAAAAAAGATTGGCCTGTGAGTATAACAGATATGCTCAGTACAACGGATATACTGTATATATGAGACTTTTTTAGGCTCATCTCACCAAGTCTTCCATTCAATCATCGACAGCTTAAGAAAAACATATCCATGAATGTTTTGGCAAAATAACGTATAAAATGCTAAATCTGTGTAGTGTAGAAAGATAAAGCWRCDWATGCTTCTRTTTAVGCTCAAAAAGATAAATCGTGTGGACTACACAAATTTATCAGACTCAATATGTGATCAAAAAGACTTGAAGGGGGGGACATATATCATTCTGATTCAATATCAACTTTCTTCGAATGAGAAAGTGATAGATGATGAGCTGCATGCCCCAAGTGTTATTGAAACACTTATCTGTTAAGAGATAAATGAGTAGCTTGTGGGGTTGTGACAAGAATTGGCCTGGGCTTTGCCTTTTTCAATATTAGTCTCCAAAAAATCGAGAACCAATAGATTATGTGGTATGCCCGGATTTTAGAAGTTTAGAACAGGATTCTCATTTTCTTTTAATCCTGACACAACTCTCATCAATTCTTTTAGCTCACAACAACTACCCCTCTCTTTTTCATTTTAGTCTCATCACACAAACCCTTTTGTATTTAAGCTCACTTAGATATGGTTGTCCTAATGGGTAGGTTTTTCGGTTCTGATATTCCATTGAGGTATTTCTGATAAGCACTCAGTCCCTCCTAAAAATTTATAGTTATGCACATTTGATCATAATGGTTGATCAAAATATTATTTCTTTAAAGCACAATGATCAGATAAAAAATTGATCAAGAAATTTGGCTTTAAGCACAATTAACAAAAGAATGATGCGACAACGATACGATTATTCGATATGTGAGAGAAACGAATGAAGATATGTAAGAACAAGTTTACAGAATCTGATAAAAAAATGAATGAATGCATATCAGTCAAAGGAAAAAATATCAGAAAAACAATATTTGAATACAAACAAGTGTATTATCACCAAAAAAGATTTTCGTATAAGAGACGTGATAATAACAGTTTGAAGAATAGCTGAAACAGGTATTGGAGTTATGTACGACGAAAAATCACACAAGTAAAATCTCATGAAATACCTGTTCAGAGAATGTACTCGTTTCCCAAAAAAAAATTCATTTTCCGAAAAACATTTATTAAACTTTCTAGAGACTCCCCCTAGAAAGTAGATTATTGTAATGATTCAGTTAAGCTTAAAAAAAGTTAAAAAATTTGAAGAAAACATTTTAAGTACGGGTTCTAAACTGTGTGTTTAGAAACCACACTCAGTAAAGCACGAGTCCTGAACTGAAATGTTCAGAAGCCTCATTTGGAATAAATTACAACCGCCCCTGCATTGGTGTATCGCTGAAATGATATTCTGATCAGCACAAAATTGACACACCTGCAAAACCAGATTAAGTAGATTTTGGTACCCAAACGAACTTGGGTCCTATTTTGTTAGTATCGGGTTGGGGTATGTTGAAATTTTCAAACCATTTATTTCTATAAGATATTTTCTTTTCAGCACTATTAACAGGATGATTGGAGGAACATGAGCTGTCTTGATAGTACGTGCCATAAATGAATGTGGACACGTGTCACGCTGGGGTTTGGGAGGGAAAAAGAAAGAAGCGGCAAAAAGGGGACAACCTGTTTTGTCTAAGGCGCGTGGTTTGAGTGACGTTTGAAATGAGGATTCACTCCAAATATCTTGGTGAAGACGTTTCCCAAAAAAAAAAATTAAAATCTCATCTAATTGTAAGATTAATACTAATTACGAAGTTTTGGTCTTCTAAAAACCCTTGTGGTATAGTTTTTAGTCACAAAAGCTGCAATTTTGTATAATCTAAAAATTTGTTTCAATTAAGATGAGTTTTATGTTTAAATTTTTTTTTGCATGAAACCAGAGGAGCTCTGGTTATTCATGACAAAAAGAGTGGGTAACCAGAGGAGCTCTGGTTATGCATGATAAAGTGGGTGGGAAACCAGATGATCTCTGGCTCTTCATGAAATGTTTGATTTGCTTGTTATAGAGAATTTGGTTGACAAACCAGAGACTCTGTTTAATTTAGCAATCCATGTTCATAAAACCAGAGGAGGTCTGGTAATATAAACATATGTAGCATTTTATAAAACCAGAGGCTCTGGATGGAAAATGCAAGTTTACTAATGTAAACTTTTTTTTTGCTTCAAAGGTTGCATGGAGATATGAAATAGAAATGTAAAAACTCCCCCTAGAAATAGTAAGGAGTTTACATTTTTGGATGACCAGAGGCTCTGGTCTATACAACCAGAGGCGCTGGTTGTGAAGGGCGATGAAAAAGAATGAAACTTGAGACCAGAGGTACGCTGGTTGCAAAGAATTTGAAATCCAGATGCTCTGGTCTTTAGAACCAGAGGCTCTGGTTGTGAAGGATGAGAGAAATGAAGTATGAGATGAAGTGATGAAGACTTGCTCTCGAAGAAATCAAAGCCACGGGCTCTGGTCTTTGGAACCAGAGGGGCTCTGGTTGATAACAAGATAATGCAAGAAGGGTGGTGACAAGAGGCGCTGGTCTTTGGAACCAGAGGTTCTGGTCTTTTAAAACATTTAGTCATATAAATGATTTTAGTGAGCAAGGACCAGAGGGGCTCTGGTTTCAAAGGGGAGGAAAAGAAAGATTTAAAAGCGATGGATGGTGTCCAGAGGCTCTGGTCTTTAGAACCAGAGGCTCTGGTCGTAAAAGAAAATTAGAATAAGGAAGGTGAAAGGGGAAAAGTTTACGTGCTTTCAAAGAATCTTAAGCCAAAGGCTCTGGTCTGTAGAACTAGAGGCTCTGGTTGTAAAGAGAATAACATAATAGAACGTAAAGGCTGGAACAAGAGGCTCTGGTCTTTGGAACCAGAGGCTCTGGGTGGAAGAAAAAATACTTGATAAGAAATATCAAGTAATTGCTTTGAACCAGAAGAGCTCTGGTTTCCTTTATAACCAGAGAGGCTCTGGTTACTAATAAAACGAGGGGGGTTTTGGTTGCAAAGACGAAATTTTGCCAATAAATCTAAGTCATTCTATATGGCCAGAGGCTCTGGTCTTTAGAACCAGAGGCTCTGGTTGAAGATACTTAGAGAATATAAGGCTTTGTTA
>NW_020204394.1:0-12173 GCF_001531365.2 Cynara cardunculus var. scolymus
AAATATATTTTAGATATCCTGAAGAAATTTAATATGAAAAACTGTTCATCTATCAAAACACCTATGGCTCATGGAACGAAAATCCATGCTGATCCTTCTGGAAAAGYTGTTGATCAAAAAACATATTGAGGCATGATATGTTGTTTGATGTATCCGGTATCATTTTATTAAAGATCATGAAGAAAAAGGAAGCATTGAACTGTATTTTATAAATACATAATTTCAATTAGCTGACTTATTTACGAAAGTTTTAGATGAAAARCGTTTTAGCTTTCTTGTATCTAAGTTAGGTATGTTAAATTTGAAAATTTAATTTTTTATTAAAAACAGTTCAATTTATTGAATTGTATTTAATTCAAATTAATTTAGTCAAATATCTGTATTTTTTAAATATAAGTCAGTGTTTCAATTTTTTTCTATCTGATTTGAAATTTCTTGATCGTGGGAATCTAAGAGTTTATATATTTCTTACAGGTACTTTAAGTATTATCTAATTTTTGAAAGATGTAGAGTTTAAAATATAAGTGTTTGGTCGATTTAGTATAATCCGGACAACACTTGTCCGATTTAATACAAATCCGGACAACACTTGTCCGATTTAGACTAATCCGGACAAAAGGCTATATGATAAACTCTTATCCGGATAAGATTAGATATACTTTACAAGGGATTGAGCGGATTAATAAATCGCTTGTTTATTTTGACCGGATTCTTAAATCGCTTGATTCTCTTATTCTTTCAAGTCCTTRAATCGTTTATTTTATGAGCGATTTAATCTTTTCTTTGAGCGATTTAGTCTTTTTTGTTGAGCGATTTATTCTTTAATCGTTTGAACCTTGAGCGATTTATTCTTAAACCGGATAAGTCTTGACCGGTGTTCTTCTAAATCGCCTATGTCTTGAGCGATTTATTGTCCGGATTAACACTTAGATATTTCATATTCCATAAATCGGACACCTCTTAACCGATTTATTCTAATCCGGATAAGCCTTGAGCGGTTTAGAATTTGAACGGTTTTTGACTTTGCCTATAAATAATCGTCTCATTTTTTACTTTTTACTTTTTACTCTCAACTACTATTCATCGTCGTCTCCGTTCGACTACCTGGTTCATCGCTCAACTTTCTTTGAATCCACCATCTGTTTCATCTAATTTCTTGTTAAGGTTCATAATCTACTTGATATCTTGCTCAAAATTCCTTGACAATATCATTTGTTGGACTGATTTGGGCTATTTTAGTCTGTTTAATATCATGACTTTGAAACTGATTTGATCTAAACTGCTTAATAACCAAGTTCAGACTAACCATGATAATTAGTTTCTAATAAAAAAATTTCTTCTTGTAAATCTTGTTTCTTTTTGTTAAGTGTTTTGACCGGATTTCTCACCGGAGAAGGTGACCGGAGTTAACTCCGATCAACCTTAATCCGCTTGATGTTGTCCGGATTAGGATTTTTGTGTTAGATTTTTTTTTTGTTGTTGTCTCTTTGTTGACCGGATTAGAAGTCCGGTTAATTTTTTTTTTTATTTTTTTTGTTTTAATTTTTTTGTTATTTTGTTTAGATTTCTTTAGTATTTTTTATGTTGTTTAGTTTTATTTTTTTTAGTTAGTTTATTTTTTGTCTTAGTATTTTTTTTTTACAATTTTTTTTAATATTTTTTTTTAATTCAAATTTTTTAGTTTCATTCTTCTTTTCTATCAGTTTGTTGAATTTCTTGAATAATATGGGTTCTAATATTTTTAGATTTTTTACAGGTTAATGGCGAACATAAGACATCAATCTGACAAGGAATCTCACGTTCCTTCACTCAGATCCGACAATATTCAACCGTCTAACCAACCCATACCCTCTGAAAACCTATTTCCTCAATTTCAATACTTAGACATAAAACCTAATAACCATTCTTTCTCTTCTAATATGCCAGCCGAATACCCAATCATCCCAGAAATACTGAAAGGACACCCCATAGCCTATTCTCTATCAGCGAATACACATGTTCCAATGGTGTATTTACAACAATTCTGGAATACGCTTACTTTGGAAAAGATGGTGACACTATTTATTTTGAAGGGGCAGTTGACGAATATGTCAGTCGTCTRACATTAAAACGACTAAGAAGGATTCTCCGTCTGCCCGGACCAGGCTCTACTGGATATGAAGATTTTGTATCAGATGAACAACTGTGCTTAGATATCAAACGATTAGGATACTCGGCAGAGTTGACTAACCCGACACAGTTCAAAAAACGATACCTACCATCTATTTGGCCTTTGTTGTTCTCAATTCTGAACAGATGTCTGACGTCAAAGACTGCGGGGATAGATACATGCAGTAGCTCGTTTCTCAAATTCTTTCACGGAATAGTCTTCTCAAGAAACTATGACTATGCTTTAGTCATTTGGAATGAATTGGTGCAGCTCGTCAACGCAAAAAGATTTTCGTCTAAGGCCAGGAAATTTGTGCCCTTCCAGAGGTTTCTGCAACTTTTTATTAAGGCAATGATGAATGCTAATGAAGACATTCCGACGAGATCCAATGCTGAAAAGGGGCCGACATTTGTCATGGCTAGAATTCGGCAGCATACAAAAGTAGAAGATTTGAATTCTGTAATGGAAATACAACCAGAACTAATTGCCTTAGCTGATCAGACTACTCAGTGCGTTATAGACCATAGGAGAGTGATAGATCCTATAGTTCAACCAGATCCGGTTGAACTTGCCCAAGGATCACCCCATGCCTCAGTTGTGAGAGAGGAGTTAGAGATAGAAGAGASAGTTCAGGAACAGGGGTTACCTRAACAGGGAAGTGTGYWGAGGGAAAATGAATTAGAGAGGGGTGAACAGGAGGGGGGAGCGTCTGATCGGCAAAGTACTTCATCTGACAGTACTTCTACAACTTCTTCAAGTTCGRAAGATWMTGAAAMYGATAATGAGGCARTTCCTGGTGATCMTGATGATAATAATGATGTTGGATCAGACGACCATGCTCAAACTATTCCTTCACAGAATATTCCAATTGGAGCACTGGTTGATGATATAAATGACATTTTTCCATAATTTTCAGCTCCACAGCCTTGTTTGAGTCTAAATTCTTTGTCGTTCAATGTTGAAGAATATGATGAATATGACCGTATTCTTCAAGACATTTCTATCAAAGAAGGAAATGAGGGAGTTTCAGTTGAAAATGAAGAGAGAATGAGTGAAAGGGACGCAGAAGAATATGGAGAGGGTGTGAGTGGAGAACAAAATGAATATCATGCTCCTTATCTAGCCGAAACACATAGTCGGGGACCCACATCTACTTCTGACATTCATTCGTTGAATGTTGGTATTAAACAAGACATAGCTAGCGCAGTTATGCAAATGCACACCCTACCCATCCACTCAACTGGTTCTCAACAACCAGTTGTTTCAATTGAACATGGGGATATATCACATCTGATAACTACTTCCCATTTGGAGAACATAGTTATTGAAACAAGTACGTCACTGCCCCAGCCTACGACATCGATTATGTGCACCTCGAGTCTAGCGCCGATACACATAGGTACACACGAGTCTAGAGCATCTGTTGCTCCAAGTGCAGTTCTTAGTGAACTTGCTGGAACGACTAGAGTGGTGTCATTTAACATTTCACAAGGACAGGTCGGAAGTCCTACCAATGCTATCATGCCAACATTGAACGTAGGGACAACAGTTTATTCAACTGTTGTTTCAACTGGTAATCTAAGTGATCCAGGTGTGAGCTTACCAGACTTTGTGTCATGGGAATATCTGGACGGCGCCCTAAAGGTTGTTCAAGAAAATATGGATGCACAGATTGCAAGTCTAAAAAGACTTCTGTAGGGGAAAGAAACGATAGAAGAAGAGCAACCATCTACGCCATCTCCACCACATGTACCTGAGCCGTCGGTACAAGAACAAACGATGGATGAACTTAAATCGCTACTGTACGCAAAATTGATGGCATCTCAAAATCCCGACGCTGAAGATGCAGACTTGGTTGGGCTCTTAAGACAACAATTGGATGTTAACTCTTTCGTTAGAGCCTCAGAGTTTTTGACTTTTCAAGATGTGGTTACTTCTAGCTTCTCAAAAGTTAGCAAGTTAATCACATCCAAAACCCAAGATCTTAAAAGTTCAAAGGATGCCCTTGTTGAACGGGTGTCTACCTTAGAAGAGACATGCAGATCTCAGGCCATCATTCATAAAAGAAGGCATGATGATCCGGATGATCCAGATCATCATGAAGAGGAGAGGAAGAGACAGAGATTGGTTGAGACATCTGAACAAGCTGCTAGGGTTAAAAATGAGTCATCTGCTCAAGACGTGATTGCTGAAGCTTCTGCCCCGGAGTCTATTCGGGAAAGAATAATTGAGGCTATTGTTATAGAAGATGAAGAAGAAATGGAGACAAGTCCTATGATCAAGCCAATGGTTGAAAAGCCGACGAACTCCACAGTAGGAACAAGGTTGTTACTGGACTTGTCTGCCAGCGTAGGTTTCAATGATGTATTTTCTACTGTTCTGGGTGGAGAGCAAGATTTTGGAGAGGACACTGATAATATTGACGAGTCAACTAGGCTTTACTTTGACTTTGAAGACGATATAAATGATGAAGATCCAGTTTTTCTTCTTCAAGATGACCGTCAGATTAATCCAGAATCTTCACGAGAGATGTAATTGGTGTATCAGACATCTCTGCTCCTAGAGAACATGTTGTATTTTCATGGAAGATTGAATGTTAGGGGATCTACAATTGGTATCAGAGCAGGATTTGCTCAAAATCAGGAGAAGAAATCAAGTTTTGAAGAATTTTTTTCTGAAATTTTCTTATGTTCTTCATGTTCTTATTATTTTCTTTGAATTTGATCCGAAAATTTTAAAAAAATTTGTGTTCTCGTGTTAAAAACAGGATCAAAATGTGCCGAATCATGTTGTGAATCTTTGTTATACACAAAGATTTGGGTATTGATCTTTGTTTTTCAAGTTTTTCAAGTTTTTCAAGTTTTTGGTGAATTTTGTGTTTTTAGAAATTTTCGTGTTCTTGAATTTTTTTTTAAAATTTAGTGTGTTTGATCTATTTTTAGTTAATTTTTTTTGTTGATTTTGTGTTTTCATTTTTCTTTCTAAGTCTAGCCCATCCAGTGTTCATCTTCTTCATCTCATAGTCATCAACATTGCTCAATATCTTGAACCAGACTCATCTTCATCGCTCACATCTCAGTCGGATTCAAGAAGCTTGCTCATCTCCAAGTTTAAATCGTTCAGCCCTTTTCCGATTTCTACCTAAATCACTTGTTACCTCCTCCGATTTCTTTGTAAATCGCTCAAGGCTTCATCATCGTACAATTCAGTTTCTGGTAAATCGCTCAGATTCATCGCTCAACCTCACAAGTTTATTCGCTCATCTCTGTATAAAGTTTAAATCGTACATCCTTCATCCGATTTAAATCTAAATCGATCGTTTAGTGACTAAATCGGACAGTAGCTTCAATCGGATTTCACAAATTGGTCAGTCTTGTGTGGATTATCTTGTAAATCGATCAAGGTGTAGGTGGATAAGCATGTATATCGCTCAAGACTTGAGTGGATTCCATTTAAATCGGTTGACTTTATCTTGTTTGGTGACCGAATTCTGCTAAACCATTCAAGGGTTTATGCGAGTTAGGAATTTGTCGCTATAGAGGTTAGTGGACTCAACAGTATATTGATCACAGATTGATCGATTTAGAGATTAATCTTGATCGATTTAGGATACAGTGTGTGCGGATTACTTCATCGGTCACTGCGTGACCGGATTATATGGAAAATCGCTCAAGGAGACCAATTTGATATGGTTGGAACTGTTGATTTTGATTTGTAAGTCGCTCAAGGATTTATGTCATAGGTTTAAGGTGTTGCCATCAAATGAAAGCTTCAACTGGGCAAATGGAAGATTGATTCAATTGAGGAGCTCGATCTAACTGAATGTCATGTGAATGACATAGGACTTGATAATCTGTCTAAATGTTCTGAGCTGCGGTGCTTAAAGCTGGGGATTTGTACTGATATCTCAGACACGGGATTGTCATATATAGCTTCACATTGCAAAATTGAAGAATTTGATCTTATATCGGTGTTCAAATGTTGGCGATGATGATTTACGGTTTTTAGCCACTGGTTCTAAAAAGATGAGAAGGCAACATCAACAGCAGCTTGAGTATTACAGATGGGATTTGTAATGGGTTTGGGAGTTACATTCGGAGATAGTGTAAAGACAATCCAGAATAAACCCAAGTTGAATATGCAGGCTATTGCTTTAACTGGTTGGATTTCTTGTTCAATTTTGACTTGAAGTTTATGGATTTTGACCTGTTCTAAAATCTGAGAAGCACTCTTCATTCAGAAAACTGAGGTCGTTGGGAGTAGCTGCTATTGGTTTAGCTCCTACAGGTTTTTTATGAAGGATCTCTTGCAGTTGGTGTTGAATATAAGCTCAAGATATTGCACCAAAAATGAAGTTATTTCAGTCTTCATCTCATCATCTTCAAACCATGGAATGGACTGTTAGGAATGAAATTCTGTGTAAAATTGTACTCGTCTTGAAAGTTAATTTTGTCTATAATTGTATAAAAGTCACCGTGTTTGACTTTTCTTAGATGTTTGACTTTGACTATGTGGTTTCTAGTTTGACCCTATAAATAGGGTGATATCTTGTAATTTTGAGGAAGAGCTCATTTGTAAAATTCATATACGTATATTCAAGTTTGACCATATTTGAAGTGTTGACTTTTTCTCTCTTCTCCATCTCATATTGTTCTTGAAGAATTATCAGATCTGCCATTGTTAATGGAGGATTTATATGAAGATTGATTGTTAGGGACTAACAATTGGTATCAGAGCACGTTTGCAGGAAATCTGATTGAAAAAATCATCACGAATTGCACAATTTTCTGGAAATTTCATCTTTTTGTTCTTGATGTTCATAAGTGTTCTTGAATGTTAATATATTTTTTTTTTCATAAATCTCTCTCTAATTTCTCATTATGGATGTTTAGTTGTTAACATTGTAATCGTTGTGTACGATTTTAAGTCATGAATCAGTGTTATTCATTAAAATCTTGATTTCATCACCAACAGTAATGATTTGAAGAGATTTGTTAGTTTTGAAGTTCTTCATGTTCTTAAGAAAATTCATCAAAAAGGTAGATTTTGATCCAGTTTTTCTAATAACTTTCGTAATTTTTGTGTTTGTGTGTTGTTTGATCTAAATTTGGTTGTCTTTTTGCTTGAATCTTGTTAGTTGACTCTTTAGAAAGCTTGTAGTAAGTGGGTTAACATCTTGATCATAATAAATTTTGAGCGATTTACTTGAACATAGCAGACTGTGAGCGACTTATTTCAAAACTTAGCTTTGAGCGGATATGCATCATATATTAAGTAGACGTGTTGTTCATACATTGAGAGGATTAAACATGGTAGTAAGCGGACTGAGGCTGGTTGATGAGCGGTTTAGGAGTCTAGTGTTAAGCGATTTAAACAGCATGTATTGAGCGATTTAGCACAATAAAGTGAGCGATATAACATCAAATTGTGAGCGGATTAGAGATTATAGTGAGCTTTGATCGATTTAGAAGCTACTTTGAGCGGATTACATCTTGCTGTGAGCGATTTAGTGAGTAGATTAGTGAGCGGATATGAGAGCATATTGAGCGATGCTTGAGCGGATAAGGAACATAGCTTGAACGATTTAATTACCATGTTGTGAGCGATTTATACTTAGCTCATCTCATAGCCTGAGTGGTTTACAACTTGTATTGAGCGGATACTTTACATTTCTTGAGCGGATTAGCAACTAGTTTTAAGCAGATATAAGCTAAGTGTTGAGCTATAACGAGCGATTTATTCTTTAGTCTTGAGCGGACTTGAGCGATTTACATTGTAGTTTTGAGCGGATTTGACTGAGTTTAGAACTATTGAGTTATAGAAGTGGGTGATTTATCGTGATAAGCTGAGTGTTGTATTTCATGCAGTGACTGGTTTAAATCTCTTCTTGAGCAGATTCATTCATTTGTTTTTGATTTAAAGTAAGTGGTGATCATAGGTGAGCGATTTAGACTGGATAGTGAGCCATTTAGTGGGTCATCGCACACCACTTGAGCTGTCTTGACCGGTTTATTTCTTTAAGTTTGATCGATTTAAACAATTTGGTGAGTGGTTTAAGCTTTGATTTGTGAGTGATTTAGGTAGTTTTGTGAGCGATTTAGAGGCTGTTTGTTAAGCGATTTTGGAAGTTTAAGCTTGAGCGTTTTTGATCACTCTTTGATACCTTTGAGCGGAATAAGGACTTAAGTAGTGAGCTATTTGTTTAGACATTGATATTTTTGCATGCTAATCTTGTTCGATCTTTATTATTGGATGTGCATGATTTTTTTTTTCAATATTAAAATTTTGCATGAATTGTTGTTGATATTGATTCATACTGTCTTGTTATTTGTTTGTGAATTCTAGTATTGAAAACTTGTTTGTGATTATATAAAGCTTTGAGTTTGTATTTCTTTAATCAATTTTCTTGAACTGCATAGATCCTGTATATGATCAATCTTATTTTTGTCTAAATGACAGATATTCTAGAGAGGGAGAATAGAGGGCTGAAAGATAGAATTTCAAACCTGGAAAAGAACATTGAGGATCATAAAGAAAATTATTTTAATATGTTCGATAAAAGAATTTGCTGATCAAGAATTTATCAAGGAACTACAAAGTGAAAATAAAACCTTAAGAGAAAATTCTGAAAAGGTTTTATCTGATAAGGCTAGTGAGTTTGAGAGAACTCTGGACAAAGTAAGGAAAGAATGTGAAGACGAATTGAAGATTTGGACTGATGCGAATAAGAAGTTATTCAACAAACTTCAAGATTTGCAAAAAGTAAAGGGTTGTTTTAAGAAAGTTAATACAGATAAAGTGGACTTAACTGATAAATCTCATAAATCTGAAAGTGACTTGATTGAGCTAAGAAAACTTCTGAACTTAAAGAAAGAAAAGGTTTTGAAAGCGGAAAAGGATTTGAATGTTGAAATGAACGTTTTGGTGAAAGAGAAGAAAAATATTATAGAAATTGAGAAAAGATTTTGTACTGAACGTGAATCTTATGAAAATAAGATTAATTCTCTTGAGCTGAATGCTAAATTTCTTTTGAATCAAATTTCAGATTTTGAACAACTTATCATCTTGGAACGAGCCAAGGTTGATAAAGAAAAGAAAGAGGCTGAACTAAAGCAGAAAGCCCTAGATGAAGAGAAAAGATTGTTTATTATTGAGAAGAGAAGTAYTGTCAARAAACATGCTGCAATTGCCAAAGAGCTTACTGAGAAAAAGAAATGGCTTGACATTGCTTCGAAGAATGATAAGGGAAGTTCAGATGAAGAAAGAAAGAAGTTTGAGAAAGAAAGAAAAGTATTTGAAAAGATGAAGAAAGAATTAGTAGGTAAATTTGTGGATACTTCAAAGAAGTTGTCTGATCTAGAGACAGAACTTGTGTCTGAATCGAATATGAAAACTGAACTTAAGAAGAATTATGATTTAGTTGCTGATGAGAGAGATCAGTTACTTAAGAAAGTTTCAGACTTTTCAAGAGCTGAAAACTTAACTAGTTCTCAATCTCAATGTAAAACTTTCTTTTATAACTATTCTAGTGTTAAATCCAACAGTTATTCAAGCAGTCCTAAATCAATTGTTTCTAAGAACAAGTCTCATTCTTCAAATCAATTTTATCAAGGGTATGTCATCGGATCACCCAATATTCATTCAAAAGTTAAAGCATTTGGGTAAATAAATCTGAATCTGTTTCATCTCATACACCTGTTGTTACTAACTCTGTTCTTCCTTGCATTGTGAGATCCACTAATGATATGATCAGTCTTAGCAAGAGAAGAATTATGTGCTCAACATGCAAAACCAATGATTTTGTCAATAAGAAAAGGTTCAATAGGTGGCATGGAGATAAAAGCTATCAGAATAGTTGGACAGGTAAGAACAGGTATGATCACAATAACTGGTATGGATCATTTTCTATTTATGATCATCCTATTCAAAGTGCTAAAAAGAAAATATCTAATAAGAATAGATGGTTTGGAAGTTACAACATACCCCAACCAGATACTAACAAAATAGGACCCAAATTCATTTGGGTACCAAAATCTACTTAATCTGGTTTTGTAGGTGTGTCAATCTTGTGCTGATCAGAATATCATATCAGTGATACACCAATGCAGGGGGAGTTGTAATCTGTTCCATAGAGGCTTCTGAACAACTCAGTTATGGACCCGTGCTTAACCGGTTGTGGTTTCTAAACACTCAGTTTAGAACCCGTGTTTAAACTGTTTCCTTTATTTTTTTATTTTTTGAGCTAAACTTAAACATTTCAATAATCTACTTTCTAGGGGAAGTCTCTAGAAAGTTTAATAAATGTTTTTCGAAAAGTGAATTTTTTTTGGGAAACGAGTACATTTTTTGAACAGTTATTTCCTGAGATTTTACTTGCATAATTTCTCATCAAACATAACTCCAATACCTGTTTCAGCTATTCTTGAAACTGTTATTATCACGTCTCTTAAAATGATAATCATTTTCGGTGATAATACGCTCGTTTGTATTCAAATTTGTTTTTTCTGATATTTTTTTTACTTTGATTGAATTGTTTTTTGAATATCAGAATCTGTAAACTCGTTCTTACAGATCTTCATTCATTTCTCTTGCATATCGAATAATTTGATCATTTTCGCATCATTCCTTATTGATTGTGCTTAAAGCCAAATTTCTTGATCAATTTTTATCTGATCATTGTGCTTATTTGCAATAATAATTTTGATCAATCATTGTGATCAGCAGAGCTTACAGTATTTTAGGAGAGACTGAGTGCTTATCAGAAATATCTCTATGGAATGTCAAAATCGACAGACCTACCCAAGAGGASAACCATATCTGAGTGAGCTTTAAATACAAAAGAGTTTGTGTGCTGAGACTAAAATGAAAATGAGAGGGGTAGTTGTTGTGAGATTAAAAGAATTGACGAGAGTTGTGTCAGGATTAAAAGAATATAAGAATCCTGTTCCAAACTTCTAAAATCCGGGCATACCACACAATCTATTAGTTCTCAATTCTTTCGAGACTAATATTGAAAAAGGCAAAGCCCAGGCCAATTCTTGCCACAACCCAACCAACTACTCATTTATCTCTCAACAGATAAGTGTTTCAATAACACTTGGGGCACGCAGCTCATCATCTATCAATTTCTCATTCGGAGAAAGTTGATATTGAATCAGAAGGATATATGTCCCCCCCTTCAAGTCTCTTTGATCACTAATGAGTTTGATAAATTTGTGTAGTTCACACGGTTTATCTTTTTGAGCCTAAACAGAAGCATACATTGCTTTATCTTTCTACACTACACAAATTTTGCATTTTATTTGTTGTTTTGCCAAAATATTCATAGATATGCTATTATTAAGTTATCGATGATTGAATGGAAGACCTGGTGAGATGAGCCTCAAAAAGTCTCATATATACATTACATCCGTTGTATTGAGTATATCTGTTAAACTCAGGCCAATCTTTCTATAAGATTGAAAACAATTTCATACGTTGAAATTGGTTGTTACCTTCCCATTCCCTTAATCTGAAAAGATTAAACAAGTGGATTTGAAAAGATCTACTCACAATTTTATGAATTAACGGTTTACGCGGAGGATTTCATTCATTCTTGTGTATGATGGAATGATTTTCATTTCATCATAAGGGGGAGTATGTAATAATGAATGAAATGTCTAATTCCAAACATTTTAAAGGGAATTTGATGTAAAGATCTAGGGGGAGTAACTACAAATTTGGCAAAAGACTCAAAAGGAGTGTGACTAGAGATGATTACGAAGATTATTCCGATGCTACAATATCTGAGAGTTGTTGAATGTGAAGATCATCATTTCAACAGTTTACTGATAGAGATTTTGCGTCGTAAAAGAATGTTTGTGATATTATCTGAAGAAATTCRTTATTGCGGAGAATGTTTAAAATTTGTTCGTTATTGTTTMTGTTCTACATTGTCAAAAAGAGAAGATCATCGCGGTTCTACATTCGAGGGGGAGAATGTTAGAAGATTTTTCTCAACATACGATTGCCTGAAGATTTCAAG
>NW_020204395.1:0-1456 GCF_001531365.2 Cynara cardunculus var. scolymus
AGAGGTTCTGTCACTTGAATCTTGTAAGATTGAGCTACTTCTGTTGATTGTCCTCTGCTGTCTTCTGTGACAGATCAGCTTCTGTCAGTACTTGCTGTTTTACTTTTTCTATACTTTTACATTTAAGAAATGAGAGCTAACAATGCCAAAGAATGACTCACCATAGCTTAATGTATATACAATCATAACCTATTATTTTATATTTGTTAATTTAAAAATTTCCGACCACATCAATTGTGGACCATCGCAACTTTCACCAACCACATCAAATTGGTTGTTTGGTGTAAGCCATTCGAATTGTTTGGGGACTTATGACGCATACACACAGGTGTAACAAGATATGGCAGGAATTGTTGTTGGTCTTCGAAGACTTTGTGCTCAAATTAGACGACAGGAAGTATTATAAGCAAAGTGCCTGATAAGAATGATGAAGATTAGTCAATTGAAAACTTTCTTTCGTACATTTGACTAATAGATGGTTTTGACACACATCATATGCCAAATTGTACTATTGGCAATTAACCTTTTTTAAATATTTACAAAATATGTAACATGGCATCAATTTTAAACTTTTTCTGTCATTTTTGACGTTATTTAATGTTTAATACATGTTAATATATTATCAAGTATAATCTTGTTGCAATGCATATCTTATGGTTAGCTGTTGTTGTAATGTATACATACATACCCCTGTGTGCACATACATACCCATGTGCCTGCTGTACATCGTAGAATATAAATAGTTTAGAAGTTTAAAAAAGAATATCCATCCAATAGAAGAAAACTTGGTCTCAATTTAACCACGAAGAAGCAAATTTTTAATTCTTGGACATGTTGGAACTATTCAAATCTTGTAGTTTCTAGACATGAACTACTAAAGCTGGACCAAAGTGAAGATTGCACCCAAAACAACTTTATTTGCGAAGCAGGTGCTTGCAAATGCGGTTTGGTTTGATTCGATATTCAAAAATCGAGCCAAATTAGGCTCTACGTCCACATATGTCTAAACGTCGTCCAACGGTCACTCTGGAAGGACCAAGTGATCTTATTTAACACCTGTAATATGTATCCAAAGTTTCAGAAAGATCAGACAACAATAACTTAACCAAACTTAATTTAAACGCATTTTAGTTACTATAATTCACAGCTCAAAATCAACTTTTTATCAGTTTTTAGACGCAAATATAACCAACCTAGAAGCCTTATTTCCCAAAAGTGTCTAAAGGACAGGTTTAGATCTACATATAAGCTTTCTAAAATGTTCAGAATCGTAGCAATCCGAGCTACGGTTAAAAGGTTATCGCACATTCAAAACAACATCTTGGATAGATTCGGTGCTGTCAAATTCACCACTAAATAGACTAAAATCCATATTTTGGATTCAATCTTTATTCCAACAATCAAAATACCATCTAACCATGTTTATATTATTGTTTACAAGATCAATACTCAAGAA
>NW_020204395.1:5571-12184 GCF_001531365.2 Cynara cardunculus var. scolymus
AACTTTATTTGCACAGCAGGTGCTTGCAAATGCAGTTTGGTTTGATTCGATATTCAAAAATCGAGCCAAATTAGGCTCTACGTCCATATATGTCTGAACGTGTTGGACCTAAAATTCAGCTTTGATATTGTTGTAATACTCTGAATGAACTCTAAGACGATTAAAGTGCAGCGGAAACAATAATAAGAATAGAACAGAGTAAATAAATCAAGAACACACAATCAAGATGAGGAAGAAGATGAACATAGGATAATTGCTTCAAAGGGTTTTCAATCAATTCAATTGAAAAATAGACGATTACAATACTAAAGCACACTGATTACAAAGGCCTTAGTCGCTATTTATACTAGTTCCTAACGACCTTACTGAYAAGATCTTGACGCGTGAAATCATCTAAGCCGTCCAAATAAAGTCGATTAAGTCCTAGTCACGTGAGAAGCACATGCAGCTAATAACCATTGAAAAAACAGTTGGAACAAAATCTTCACAGAAGATGAAATCCGCAGACCCTCTGTGAGCCATCTCAGAGGCTCTATTTTAATTGACTTGCGTGTTCTTATTGACAGAGGACCATTTTCCAGAACCTCTGTGAGAGACATCAGAGGTTCTTTCACACTTTAGTTGCTCGAATAAAAGGCTTTTGTCGTTAGTCCTCTGTTGTCTTCTGTGGAAGATATCATTCTGTCAAGACTTGCATAATACTTTTTCTATACTTTTACAAGAGATGAATAATGAAGCTAACAAAACGTCATCCAACGGTCACTCTGGAAGGACCAAGTGGTCTTATTTAACACCTGTAATATGTATCCAAAGTTTCATAAAGATCCGACAACAATAACTTAACCAAACTTAATTTAAACTCATGTTAGTTACTATGATTCACAGCTCAAAATCAACTTTTTATCAGTTTTTAGACGCAAATATAACCAACCTAGAAACCTTATTTCTAAAACATTTCAAAAGGATAGGTTTAGAGCTACATATAAGCTTTCAAAAATGTCCAGAATCGTAGCAATCCGAGCTACGGTTAAAAAGTTATTGCACATTCAAAACATCATCTCGGATAGATTCGGTGCTGTCAAATTCACCAATAAATAGACTAAAATCGTATTTTGGATTCAATCTTTATTCCAACAATCAAAATACCATCTAACCATGTTTATATTATTGTTTACAAGATCAATACTCAAGAAAATAATAAAAAAGGAAGCACACTACTTACAAGGATAGGAAATTGCAACAATCACTACGAATACATATTGAACAGTGGTGTAACAAAACTTAGAGCCTGTCTACCAAATGCTCTTGTAGGTCTTATAAAAAAACTTGTCTTAAAGCACCATTAAGAATCTATATTAAGATCTCAAACGTAACCTAGGTCCCGATTTCTCAAAAATCTACATCATATTCAAGTGCCAATTCTCGTAAATCCACAACACATGATGCAGGTTCTGTAGAATTTGAAACTTCCAGTAGAATCTCCTAATAAGAACTTCAAATTAGCAAAGCTCCATTGGATGAACCAACAATGTTGAATGAAACCAAAACAACTTATAGTGGTTGATACTTATTCCCTTCGTTTCAAAAACATGGTAAAGTTTGTATTTTGATCCCAACATTTTCAAGTGATTCACTATATTTAAATTTACGTTAGCAACAAAGGCTAAAAATGCAACATGTTAATGTTGAAATCTAAAGAAAGATCATGATTGAATTGTAAGGTTTAACAAACAGATTTATATTGCCTTCAGAGTGAAGATAATACTTTTGACCATGCCAAACAACAATACCTCCTCTACTTGTGTTGTAGCCTCTATGGATGTCAATCATATATTGATTAATAACACCACCTTGCTGCTGAATGTAACTGCTAGAAATTGATCTAAACGAAACTCAGATTGGAGCATTAATTGCATATCCAGTTACACAAGATTATGTTTTGGACAAGATCAAAATTTTCCATCTAAGCCTATGTTTATCTGTTAACAGTAAAATAAAAAACTCCCATTACAATTCTCTTCACTACCCGAAATGAAACAAGTAGACAGGATTCCTAAATAATCGAAACAAATAAATCAGTCATTTAGAAACAAGAAGTTGTCATATTAGCAGAACCTTGTCATATTAGCATAAAACAACAAACTATTTAAGTGGACTGTTAAGTAGAAACAAGACATATGCATACAACACCCCTGTGCCTGCTGTAATGCACACAGAGATCTGATCACACACACACACATTTGGCCACAAACATGTTCTGTCCCTATTGTTCCATATGGCTGTTCTTATCATGTTCTTGATTTATTTATGGTTGTGTGACCTTGCATTAGTGCATTTCATCTTATAGACACATGATAAAACCATGATTAAACCATATACATACACATCTGTTGAACTACTGCTTACAGTGTTACAAAACAAACAATATTAGTGAAGCCTGTTAAAAAATTCAATCGTGCTGGAGTCTACACCTCAAACGTCGTCTATCAAGAAGTTTTACGTGATGAATAAGGTATAATCACAATTATATTATTATACATTTTGTACCATATGTTTCTATTAAAACCATTGCGTTGTTTCTTGCAGGAAATATTTACGGATGAGTGCATCACGAAAAACAAACAACAATTCGAATATACGGATGAACATTATTTTACGAACGATTGTATTTCTTTGTTCATTCAAGAATTTCAAGTTTTGTAATGAGCTCTGAGTAGATGGTTTCAGAAACCCGACATATGTGCAATTTTTTTCATTCGATCTTGCTAACAAACAAAATTGACCTTCAACTTTGTATATTAGTTGACTTGTAAAATAACCACACAAACTCATGATTCAAAGTCAAACTAATGTTTTTGAATTGTGATTTACCCGCGCTGCGTCATGCGGGTACACCACTATTATGTGTTATATATATGAAAAAGTTGTTTTATATAAAAGTTTTGGTGATTTTCACCCTGCAATTACATTAATAGGGTAACTCATTAGACCTTTCGGTCTAAACCTCGTTTTGTGATTTTAAATATGTGTTGCAGGATGTGCAGACGGTAAAGGGAAGGAAAAAAATATAATATTTTCCCTATATGTTTATCTGCAATGAAGAAAAGATGATGATATGTATAGTTTTGATAGATGAACATTGATTAGTACAAGAATTTGTATTTTGAATTTTTGGACCATGTATTTCATACTGGTAGATTCTTGTATTAAGGGACCTGAAAGATGTATAAACATGTATTTCCTGTATGAAGTATGTGTTACATGAAATGTATGGTATGGGGTGTTACAAAATGTGGTATCAGAGCCTGAGTTTAAAAGATTTAGGTATTCAACAGCATGATACCTAGACTTAAACTGTTTTATTGCATGTTAAGGGTCCCGAACATAGTTAGCTCCATAGGAAATAAATATGATGGGTTGAAAGAACAGTGTGTAAGGTAAATTTTAATTATATCTGGCCAGTGTAATTATGAATTTACAGGTACACATCTGAACTTAAATACTTCATTATATTTGGGAATGTGAATACGTGATTATTAACACTAAAATCTGCAGATGTCAAGCCGAACTAGAAGATCTGAAAGAACGGCTCGTCCAGAGTTTGAAGAAAGGGAAGAATCACCTGTTAATCTCCTGACTGGCACATCCAGAATTAGAGGCCGGGGAAGACCAAGGGGACGAGGCAGAGGAAGAAGTCAATCTCAAGGAAGGGGTCATACTGAAATTCATTCTGAACTCGAAGAATCCCATTCAGGGAAAGTTTAGGAGAGATCGGTGCCACACCGTGAATATGTAACGAGGGACATGTTGGCAGAAGAAATGGGGAAGTTGCGGGAAACTCTGACTTCTATCATGGGGTTACCAGCCAGGCTAGAAACAGAAAGAGTAGAAGTTCATCCCTTGATAACGGTTACTCACAACAAGGAGGGAGATATCAAAATGTTTTTGGCATGCAAGCCACCAACATTTTCTGGAGAGAGGGATCCAGTGAAAGCCATGTGCTGGATCAAAGAAATGGAATCAGTGTTGAACACCATTCGATGTCCGGAAACAGATAAAGTTCGATTTGCTGTTTCAGTCTTGAAATCAAATGCTTTGTTCTGGTGGGAAGTTGAATCATCGGCTAGAACAGATGTTTTACAAACATTGTCTTGGGCAGAATTTGTGGAACGATTCAAGAATCAATTTTGTCCTAAAACTGCAGTGAGACAAATGGAAGAAGATTTCTTGAAACTAGAACAGGGAAATGGAAGAGTTGGGGAGTATACTGAGAGATTTATTGAATACTCTCGATTTGCCGAACACTATGTTTCATCCGAACCCAGAAAGATAGAATGGTACATCTGGGGTTTGAAACCCTCAATCAGAGAGTTTATAATTGCCATGAACCCCAATACCTTTTCGTTGACAGTGGATGCAGCCGAAGTGACTGAACGAAATAAGAATCGGCAGCCAGAAGGAAAAGTTGTAGAGAAAAGAAGGTGGGAGGGGCCTTCATCAAATTTTCGAGGGCCGAAAACTGTAAGATATGATAATAGATCTGAACACAAGATAAATGAGAAAGCCTTCTCCCAATGATGACAGGTTCATCAGGGTGAATGCAAGATGGACCCAAGAAAATGTTATAAGTGCGGTGAAGCAAGCCATCTGTCCGGAAGTTGCCCGACTAATCGAAGGTGTTTTAACTGCAATTCTTTGGATCATATTCGACCGAATTGTCCCTTGTTAAGAACTCCGTAGTTAACAATGGGGAGTAACACGTCGGGTACTCGAAGAAGGCCTACGGTAAACAGAGGAGGGCAAGGAGGGGCGCAGCGATGATACTTCCAAATGACAAAGAACGAGGCAGAAGCGTCACCGGATGTAGTAACAGGTACTTTACTTCTGAATTCAATACGTGCTAAGGTGTTTTTTGACTCTGGTGCAAACTTTTTGTTTGTATCACCACTGTTTGCTTAAACTACATATTTGAATTTTGTGATACTTGATGATGAATTAGTAGTTGATACTGCTAATAGTCAGAAAACTGTTACTAGTGTGTTCAATAATTGTATTATTGTTATCGAGGGCTGTGAACTACCGATTCAGTTATTTCCTATGCCGATGAAGGAATTTGATGTAGTGGTGGGTATGCACTGGTTGGCAAGATATCAGGCTAGTATTGTTTGTAATCAAAAAATGATTAGAATTACTCTGCCAGACCGAGGAACAGTTGTTATTTATGTTGATCGTCACAATCACCATACTAGTATTTTGAAAGTAATGAAAGCTCGGAAAAGGTGTCAGGGATGTTTTTGGCATACGTAATTGATATTAAGAAAGAGAAAGGAAAAGAGGAATCGATTCTGATTGTTAATGAATATCCAGAATTCTTTCCAGAAGACTTATCTGAATTACCACCAGACAGAGTCATTGAATTCCAAATTGATCTCATACCAGGGGTTGTACTGGTTAGCTCCATCTGAGTTGAAGGAATTAGTTGCACAGTTAAAAGATCTGATTGATAAGGGATTTATTAGACCCAACACTTCACCTTGGGGTGCTCCGGTCTTATTTGTCAAAAAGAAAGATGGATCTATGCGAAGGTGTATAGACTATCGTAAACTGAACAAATTGATGATCAAAAACAAATATCCTTTACCAAGGATTGATGACTTGTTCGATCAATTGATATGAGCAAGTTATTTCTCTGAGATTGATTTAAGATCAGGATATCATCAGCTCAAGGTCAGGGAAGAAGACGTTGCTACGACAACATTCAGAACTAGGTACGGGCATCACGAATTCTTAGTTATGTCATTCGGCTTAAGTAATGCCCCTGTAGCCTTTATGGATTTGATGAATAGGATATGTAAATAATATCTTGATAAATTCGTTATTGTATTTATCGATGATACTCTTATATACTCTAAAATGAAGAAGAACATGCAAAACATCTTCGTCTGATATTAGAATTATTGAGGAGAGAAAAGTTGTACGCAAAGTTATCTAAATGTGAGTTCTGGTTAAAAGAAGTCCAATTCCAGAGTCATATCATCTCAGAAGCAAGGGTAAAAGTAGATCCAGTAAAAATAGAAGCAGTTGCAAAATAGGAAGCTCGGAAAACTTCTTCTGAAGTCTGAAGCTTTTTGGGATTGGCCGGCTATTATCGTAAGTTCATTCAGGACTTTTTTAAGATAGCCATGCCATTGACTAAATTAACTTGGAAGAATATTAAATTTTAGTGGGAAGAAGGGCAGCAAAAGGCTTTCCAATTATTAAAAGATCATATTTGCAGTGCGCCAGTATTGACTCTACCAAATGGATCTGAAGACTTTGTGGTTTACAATGATGCTTCAAAATTGGGGTTAGGATGTGTTCTGATGCAGAGAGGAAAATTAATTTCTTATGCGTCAAGACAATTGAAAGATCATGAGAAACAATATCCAACCCATGATCGATGAAGACATCAAGGCAGAAAAGACTAAGTCTGGATCGATGGAATGACTAACCAGAGCATCGATTGAAAGACCAACCATCGAACCGATGGACCAAGTACAACCAGCGGATCGATGGATGATGCGATGGAAAGTGTATTCATTGATACGATGGACAGACTAACACTTAGTTTCTA
>NW_020204396.1:0-2695 GCF_001531365.2 Cynara cardunculus var. scolymus
TGTTGTATTCAAGTTTCTCCATTTACTTAGCTTTATTGTAATTAGTTTAGCTTTATTTTCTTTAGTATAAATAGTGTTTCCTTTGTAATTGTAATTACACATTGATTACATCATTAATCAGAGAAAAGGTGATTTGACAGCAAAGTAATTCTCTCTCTCCAATCTATCTTGTATTCATCTTTGTTCTTGAGATTTGATGAAGATTACTTCAAGATTCGTATGAAATCTGGACTTTTCAAGAATCATGTTCCAAACCTATAAAATCCGGTCATACTACACAATCTATTAGTTCTCAATTTCTTCAAGACTAATATTGAAATAGGCAAAGCCCATGCCAATTCTTGTCACAACCCCACCAGCTACTCATTTATCTCTCAACAGATAAGTGTTTCAATAACACTTGGGGCACGCAGCTCATCATCTATCAATTTCTCATTTGAAGAAAGGTGATATTAAATGAGAAGGATATATGTCCCCCTTCAAATCTTTTTGATCACTAATTGAGTCTGTAAAATTTGTGTAGTCCACACGGTTTATCTTTTTGAGCCTAAACAGAAGAATACATTGCTTTATCTTTCTACACTACACAGATTTTGCATTTTATATGTTAATTTGCCAAAACATTCATACATATGTTATTTTTAAGCATTCAAAGATTGAATGGAAGACCTGGTGAGATGAGCATCAAAAAGTCTCATATATACTACATACATCCGTTGTATTGAGTATATCTGTTATACTCACAGGCCAATCTTTTATAAGATTAAAAATAATTTCATTAGTTGAAATTGGCTGTTATCTTCCCATTCCCTTTAATCTGTAAAGATTAAATAAGTGGATTTGCAAAGATCTACTTACAATTTCATGAATTGACGGCTTACGGGGAGGATTTCTTTCATTCGTGTGTATGATGGAATGATTCTCATTTCACCATAAGGGGGAGTATGTAATAATGAATGAAATTTCTAATTCCGAACATTATAAGCGGAATCTGATGTAAAAATCAAGGGGGAGTAACTTCGAAATTGGCAAAAGACTCAAAAGAAGTGCGACTAGAGATGATTACGAAGATTATTCCAATGCTAAAATGACTGAGAGATGTTGAATGTGAAGATCCATTTTACAACAGTTTACTGAAGATTATTTATGAAATTCGTTATTGTTTCTGATATACATTGCCAAAAGAGAAGATCATCGCAGTTCTACAATCGAGGGTGAGAATGTTAGAAGATCTTTCTCAACAGATAATTTTCTGAATATTTCAAGTTGAACAATTCTTTTGAAGAAGACATAGAGTGCTTAAAGCTGCAAAGTTCAAACGAGACTCAAAGCGCAGAATTTCTTTCAAGTCTGAATACAAAGGGGGAGAATGTTAGGAATGAAATTCAGTTAAAGTTGTATTCGTCTTGAAAGATAAAATTGTCTCTAATTGTATAAAAATCATCGTGTTTGACTTTTCTTAGAAGTTTGACTTTGACCTTGTTTAGTTGTTTGACCCTATAAATAGGGTGAAGTCTTGTAATTTTTTGTAAGAGCTCAATTGTAAGATTCAATATATGTAATATAGAGATTGACCATTTTTAGAGCTTTGACTTTTCCTCTCTACTTCTTCTAGGGTTCTTAATAGAAAACATTTTTTGCCATTGTTGATTGAAGATATTATGGAAGATTGATCATAACAGGGACACACAAAAATATCCCCAATTAGAACAGACCGAAGTAATGAATGTCCTAATGGAATATTAACAGTTCAAAATCATCTTTATACAACTTCTCATTCTTTATCATATTAAAAGATTGTCATATTAATGATTCATCCGAACAAACCTTTTAGTCAAATTACTAATCCGGTCAACCTTGAAATTTGGTCAACATAGACTTGGCTGTATTTCATATCCGGTCAAGTCTTAATTGATGTATCAATCTGGACAACACAAGTCCACTTGTCCGATTTACAAGTCCGGACAAACTTAGAATCAACTCGATCGAGCTTTGTCAGGTTTACATCTAAACCGGACATTACATCTTTCAGACTAGCATCAAATCGGGCTGCCTCGATCATATTTCTAGTTCCCCGTTCAATACCTTTGTTCGATTTATATATTTCAAAAATCTCACCGTCTTTAATCCGGTCAACACTATGATCGGTTTAAGACTAAATCGGACAACACGTGTCAGACTTATTGTTAGACCCCAAACTTGTAAAAGTGTAAATAAGAAGTATCTTGCTGTAGTCAATAGGACTTAGTCTATTGAAGATGTCTGGCTAAGAGCTCTCATGCCGAGGATCAAGGACCAGAGCTCTTACTCAGAGTGAAGGTTTTGTTATACAGAGCCCGCGCTCTATCTCCATGATCGTTCAAGTCTTGTGCGCTAAAAAGCATAAGCGCTTGACTCAAAGCAACAACTCCAAGAGCCAGAGCATCTGCATAGTACATGCAGAGCTTCTGTATGTTCATGCAGAGCATCTGGCTACTGTTGATCCCAAATCTCTCAATAACACTAATAATCTAGTTAATAATAACCAAACTATAGTGATTTGATGAACAAATTGACGAACACTCAATTATAGGAAAGAGCTTAGCTCCTTCTGAAGTTTGTTTGATTTGAAGACCAAGGAAGAAGCTTAGTTCTCCCATCATACTCATCTCAAATTTACTTTTTATCAACTCTGAGAATTTTTCGCAATGTTTTG
>NW_020204396.1:3335-8324 GCF_001531365.2 Cynara cardunculus var. scolymus
AAGAGGCATTCATTTGCTGTGGCAGATCTCGTCTTGACACCAGAGGTTGGATCACCAATGATTTGGTGGTGTGGATGATCTTTTGTCCACTTGGTGCTTGATTGAGGTTCTGGAGCAACAGGATACAGCTCTTCATCGACTGATGGAACTGCTTGCTCCCCCTCGACGATATCATCTACAGAGTTAGATTCTGGATCCTGATCGTGATCTGAAGACACAGAAGAAGTAGATGGTGAAGTAACATGAGTTTCTGTAAGAGTTGTACCTTTAGCATTGGAGACTTCATGATCTTCACCGATTCTGGAGTTAGACTTTGCAGTGGGCACATTTCCAGAGATTACTTCTTCATCGAAGATGTCTTCAAATAATTGAGCTTGCTCCGATTCATTGGGTTTGCCAAGTGATGAATCAGATGCTATTCTTTGAAGTCCGAGTTCTGAACTGTTGTGTCCAGAAGTCATAGTTGTGGAATCATCAAAGGATACATTGATGCTTTCGATGATGATCTTTGTCCTTTTGATGTAGACTCTGTAGGCTTTGGCGGTTTGAGAGTAGCCCACAAAGATTCCTTCATCAGCTTTTTTGTCAAACATGCGAAGATATTCTCTATCGTTGAGTACAAAGCATTTGCACCCAAGGATATGAAAATATTTGACATTTGGTCATCTATGGTTGATGAGCTCATAAGGTGTCTTCTGGCGTCTCTTGTTAATGATTGATCGATTTTGGGTGAAGCACGCAGTTGAAATGGCTTCAGCCCAAAATGTGATGGGTAACTCCGATAAAGCAAGCATGGTCCTTGCTGCTTCCACTAAGGTTCGGTTCCTTCGCTCTACCACTCCATTTTGTTGTGGAGTTCTTGCGGATGAGAAGTTTTGTGTAATGCCTTCACTGAAGAGATAGTCATTAATTTTAGCATTTTTGAATTCAGTTCCATTCTTGCTTCTAACCTTCACTAGTTTTTGTTATAGAAGGACTTGAAGCCTTTCCATCACTCCAATGTGTAGGTCTGGAACGTCTGATTTCTTATTTACAAATTCAACCCAAGTGTATATGGAGTATTCATCGACCAATACTAGCATATACTTCTTTCCAGAGAGACTTTGGGTTGATATAGGCCCACAGAGGTCTATATGAATCATGTCCAAGGGCTTGGTGCAGGACGTTTATGACTTGGTTTTTCGGGAGGCCCGTTTTAACTTTCCCATCTCATAGGCTGAGCAAAGATGATCTTTTTATAATTTGAGATCTGGAATTCCCTTGACCAACTTCTGTGTGGCTAGTTTTCATAGTGCATCAAAGTTAAGGTATGAGAATTTCTGATGCCATAGCCAATTTTTATCGCTCTTATGGGAAACAAGACAAAGGGTGTCTTGTCCCATTGAGGACTCAAAATCTAGAAGATAGAGATTTCCTTCTCTCTTTGCTTTGATGATTGTTTGTCCGGGCTTCGTTTCTATTATGAAGAAACCTTTGCGAAACCTGACTTCAAGACCCTTGTCGCAGAACTGATTTATGCTTAATAGGTTGTGCTTCAATCCTTCGACATAAGCCACTTTGCTGATGGAGATGTTGCCTTTGATGAGAGTGCCATATCCTTTGATAGTGCCCTTGTTGTTGCCTCCAAAAGTCACAGATCCTCCAGATTTTTCGATGAAGGAGGACATTTGATTTTATCACCAGTCATGTGCCTGGAGCAACCGGAGTCCATATACCATGGTTGCACATGCTGGTCCTGCAAGACAAATTAAGGGGTTTTAGGTACCCATTTCATAATGGGTCCTCGTTTGTTAGTAGGGGATTTCACACTCTTTTCATTGCCCTTAGCCTTTGCGGACTTGGGTTTATTTGCCTTTCCCTTGCCCTTGGGTTTGGGCTTTTTCACGTTTTCATCGGTTTTAACTTTGTATCGATAGACGCGTTGTGAAAAGGGACAGTGATGTGTCAACATGTGATTCCTCAGGTTTTGCAAAAGAGTTAAACATTAACAATGATGATGCTTTGGATTTGTATGTCTAACGTTCTTTTTATTCGATGTAAACAAAGAAGTAAATCTAGGTGTAAATCTTGTCCTAGCATCGGTTGTTTTTACAAACTTCCTATATAGTTCAGATTTTTTATTTGGAAAGGTCATTGGATTTACTTCTTTTCTCCCGAGGAAGGTCTGTTTTTCTTCAGCTGGATGGAAAGAAAAGTGGTGATTAATACTCTCAGAGGCAGGCCACTTCTGTTTTCGCTCACAAGTAAACTTGATGAAACTAAAGGATGTACTAGCGCCTTGTCAGTTATCTTTGGCAGATTTACTATCTTTCAGTTTTCTCTTTTCTTTCTCTGAAGTTTTCATCGATGAAGGAATACCAGATTTCATTGAGGCTTATGAGTTTTGATTCTTCTTATCCTCAAAGATCTTTGATGATTCACAAGTTATCTCTTCTTCAGATTCAGAATCAAGAAAGTCTCTAGCGGATTTCTCAAAATCAAAATGAGCATGGATTGAATTAAAAGATGTGAGTTCAGAGGTTGATGCTTCAGAGTGATCTGTCAGAGGTTTCATCGATTCTGACTTCGATGAACTTGCAATTTTACTTGAGTTGTTTACTGATTCATTAGCTGATGGTTCCTCATTTGGATTTTCTTTTTCATCAACAATACTTGCTGATGGAAAGGAATTGACAATCAGAGATTCTGGTTTAACCATAGGATTTCCATCGGTTTCTGATTGAGAGGTGTCATTTCTTCCATCAAAATTCTTACTCGTACTGTTCTCGTATACAACATTTTCAAAGTTCTGTCTTGAAACAACAGTTTTTCCAACGACTTTAACACTTTTAAAATTTGCTTTTGATTTTGGAGTAAAGTCGGGTTTTTGAATGCATCCAAGTTTGAAAGTGGATTCAAGGGTAGATTTCTTTGATTCGATGAAAGAGTCCAATTCATTGGATCCTATCCCTTGAGTGTCCGTTTGACCATTTAATTTTCCATAAATGTCTTGGGCATCTTTATACTTCTTCATCAGAAGTTCATTGGTTTGAAGCTTCTAGTGAAGTATTTCCCGTTCCTTTTGAAAGAAATCTTTATGAGCTACTGAATTTAGTCTCTTTGCCTCAGATTCCTTTAAGGCCTTTGTTTTCTTTTCTAGGTCCTTAGTTATTCGTTTGTTTAATTCCAGAAGTTTATCTTCCTCTGATTTCTTAAGAGTGCTTATGCGAGTCTTTTCCTTTGCAAGTTCAGCTTTTTCTTYGGTTAGAAKGTCAGTTTCTCTTTTGTAGAAACTTGCTTCTTTTTCCGCTTTTAATCTTTCAAAATTTTCAAAGTTCAATTTTTCTTTTAATTTGAGGAAATCCTCTGAAAGTTTTATTACCCTTAACTCTAGCTCCGATGGGGCAGAGTTCGTTTCATTGGAGGTAGAATCACATACCTGATCATCAGAGTTGTGGGCGGATTCTACATTGGACGTGGCCATCAAACAGATGAGTGTTTTGTCTTCATCGTCTGATAAAGAATCGGACACCCAATTTTCTTTCTCAGCCATTAGGCTTCGCTCTCTGGAATTATACTTGTATTTGTTTTTGTAATAGTCAGCATCCTTTACCAATCGTCCTCTGCATTCTTTGGAAAAATGACGGAGTTTTTCGCACCTGAAGCATCGGAGGTCATTTTTCCTTTCATCCTTGTCTTATTTCCTCTCGTCTCTTTTGTCTTCTTCTCTTTCTTCTCTCCCATCTCTCCTGTCTTCCCTCTGATGAAATTTGAATGGCTTCCTCTCATATGATGGCTTCCATCAGGAAAGGCCTTAAAATTATTATATTCGTTGAGACATTGTGCTGTACGATTTTTCCTTGTTTTTGCTCCTCCTTCTAGTTGACTTGCCAGTTCATCCCATAGTTCCTTGGCTGTGGAACATGTATCGAGGGATTGGAAGATTTCATTGGGTATGACCATGATTATCAATCGTTTGGCCTTCTTGTCTGTTTCTACTCTTTCCATGTCATCTTAATCCCAATTCTTCTCATCCTTGGGCATATAGTAGGCAGGAATTTCAGCCGTGGTGTTTGTTCCTGGAACTCTTGGGACAAGAGTTTCTGGAATGTAAGGACCCTCCATTACAAATCGCAGGAGGTTCCTATCCATTCCTTCCAAGAAATTCACCATTATGATCGTCCATTGTGGATATTCTTCTTGTTGAAGAGTTGGAGGCTTGGTGAGAGAGCCAACACTATAAGCGGAATTCCAGTTGGCCATTGAGAATTTTGAAGAGAAGGATTTGTGTTTTGATGAGAGAGAAGGTCAAAAATTGAGAGATTTTTGTTTGATCGTTTTGATTGGAAAATCAATCAATTGGCTYTGATACCAATTCTGCCTTGATGTCTCGATCGGTCTTCTGGCTCTTCGTCACTTATTGTTTTTCATTACTTTTTCACTTTATGAATTATGGGGTTTAACAGCTACCTTCTTCATTACTTAGTCAATTATGCYTTTCTTTTTTTGTTCTTTGGTAGAGGTCCTTGATTTTTCTTCTTCATCGGCAGCAAGGGCAAGAGGTCCACCAATGGAAACCTTCTTTTTCATTATGTCATTCTCTTGTGCTGCAAGTGTTCCAATATGATCATGAAGTGACCAGCTATCTAGGTCTTGGTTTGCTTGAAGGGACATAGACAGCTGAGTCCATTCATCGCCCAGACTTTTTAGAAATAAAACGTTGTTTTCTTCCTTAGTTCTGGAGATATCGTTTCGACGACATTGATTGATCAATGTGTTAAAACGATCATATGTCTTCTGTATTGGTTCATCAGGAAAGGCCTTGAAATTATTATATTCGTTGAGACATTGTGCTCTATGATTTTTCCTTGTTTTTGCTCCTCCTTCTAGTTGGCTTGCTAGTTCATCCCATAGTGCTTGCTAGTTCATCCCATAGTTCCTTGGCTGTGGAACATGCGTCGAGGGATTGGAAGATTTCATTGGGTATGGCCATGATTATCAATCGTTTGG
>NW_020204396.1:10414-12011 GCF_001531365.2 Cynara cardunculus var. scolymus
GAGAGAGCCAACACTATAAGCGGAATTCCAGTTGGCCATTGAGAATTTTGAAGAGAAGGATTTATGTTTTGACGAGAGAGAAGGTCAAAAATTGAGAGATTTTTGTTTGATCGTTTTGATTGGAAAATCAATCAATTGGCTCTGATATCAATTGTTGATCCCAGATCTCTCAATAACACTAATAATCTAGTTAATAATAACCAAATTATAGTGATTTGATGAACAAAGTGATGAACACTCAAGAAAAAAATTATGAACAATTATGAACAATCTTGAGCGTCAAAGATTTCACTCTATTAATAATAAAAACGTAAAAGCGACTTAGATTACAATAGGCCTAATCACCTATTTATAATAATAAGAAGATAACAATCTAATGAGACTTTTTGGCTAATCTTCTAATAACTGATAACGATTATCTGAACTATGGATAAACTTTAGTAATTAAGATAAACTCGAAATCTAGCTGTTGACTTGTCATCTCYARHTGTCATTCATGGTATGATGGATCATCCTTATCTTTAAGTCTTCATCGCATGCTTCTGGATGAATTGCTGGAAAATACTCTAAGTGTAGTTGACCAGAGGTTCGATGAAGATGCTCTTTCCATTGCATCCTTTGTCGTCCATCGATCATCTGGTTGTGCTCCAGACTTAGTCAATTCTGCCTTGATGTCTCCATCGGTCTTCTGGTTCTTCATCACTTATTGTTTTTCATTGCTTTTTCACTTTATGAATTAATGGGTTTAACAGCTACCTTCTTCACGGAAAACGCGCGTTAGCCCAGACATTCTCGCAAGCGTCTAACAGCTTAAAGGTGGCTTGACCAAGTCCGCTCCACTAATCAAGGAAAGTCAAAGATAAGGATGCAGACTAGTTAGCTCAGAGTTCCATGCCTAATTTATAGCGTAGTTTGTTAGACCTAGATGTATAAAAGGAGGCCTCCGCCTCAGGTTCAAAACACCTGAAGGAGCTGACTTATACTATATACAAATTCTTGTGAGATTACTTTTGTTCTTCAACTATTCATCATTTTCAATAAAAGCATTCAGTTATTCAAAGTTTTATTTACTGCTTTACACTTTTCTTTGAATATCCTGTTTAAACAATAGAAATATATTGGTGTTCCTGTATCTTATTTTAAGCAAACAATATTTCTACGAATTAAGAGTATCTGGGTTCCAACACTTATAACTTAATCAGGACGTTACTCGTCCGATTTAAAGCCATGTCCGGATAATTATTCATAACTCAATTCAGTATACAAATCAAAATACTTTAAAAAAACATTTAATCACTCACCTTATGAAATCCTTTTGGAACTAGCTTCAAAATATCAATTGTATGAGTATTCCGGTCAAAAAGCAATCTGATCACCACTCTTTTCTTCAAATCACTCTCTATGATAGGATCGATTAACTCAGTTTTGGATATTAATCACTTACTCCGGATGATCTATTTGACAATATTAGTGCAGCGGAAGCAATAAGAACAAACAGAGTAATAATCAATGAAGAACACAGTTGAATGAAGAACATGAGAGAGAAGCTTCAAATGATTTTCAATTGATTGAAAATGTTTACAATACGATATGGAAG
>NW_020204397.1:0-2059 GCF_001531365.2 Cynara cardunculus var. scolymus
TTATGTGCTAGATATCAGGCTAAYCCAAAAGAATCTCATCTTTGTGCAGTCAAGAGGATCATGCGCTACTTGAAGAAGGCACCAACACTCGGACTTTGGTACCCTCTGCATTCGAACATCGATCTAGTGGCTTACACGGATTCAGACTATGGATGATGCCAGATTGACAGAAAGAGCACCTCTGGGAGCTGCCAGTTCCTAGGAGGAAAATTGGTGAGTTGGTCGTCTAAGAAACAGAACTGTGTTTCAACTTCCACCACAGAGGCCGAATATGTGGCTGCTGCGAGTTGTTGTTCACAAGCTCTGTAGATGCAAAACCAACTTTGCGACTACGGCTACTCTGTCAAGAAGTTCCCCATCCTCTGCGATTCAAAGAGTACAATTGCAATCTCAGCCAATCCTGTTCAGCACTCCAAGACAAAACATATCGACATAAGGTACCATTTTCTTAAACATCAAATTGAGGAAGGTAACGTCAAATTATATTTTGTCAAATCTGAATTTCAATTGGCTGACCTCTTTACAAAAGCCCTAGATGAGAAAAGGTTTAACTACCTTTTGGGGAAAAATAGAATGTCGTGTCTAGAGTCTTAGGTGGTGGTCGTCTTAATTCTTTATTCTTTTTGTACATACTTTTTCTTTTAAATTTAATTCTGTGAATAATTTAAATTTCTTGAATAATCTTTTCACTTGATTCTTTAGTCTACAGGCTTAAACCACGCAGAGGCTTGCATGGTTCAAGGGGGAGTTTTGTGTTTTTTAAAAGCATACAACCTTTTGAAGAATGAAATGTTTTAGTTCACAGAAGTCTTTTCACAGAACCTCTGTGATGGCTTACAGAGGCCCTTTGAACGGATCTTCTGTGAACACTTCTTCTGAAGGATTTTAAAATGGTTTTTAATGAAGGGGGAGCCAAGGAAGCTGGCTCAGACGGGGAGTTTTCAAATCAAAATTAAAACCACAGAAGGTGCAAAAACGTTTGAAGTATCTTGTTCTCAGAGGTCATCTCATCAGAACCTCTGGCGCTTCTAACAGAGGCTCTGTGAGTTGAGCTGAGCACATACTCATCTCTCTGGGGATTTTCTAAAAACTTTTAGGTAAAAAGGTGTAACATCTATAAGAAGGCCCGACACATATCACAGAGGCTTTATAACCCTTAGGCCTCTAACAGAACTCTGTTTAAAAGTTCTTGTCTATTGATATGATGCGCGTTGTTCTATGGTTAAGGGTAAGAACACACACGCGCGTGTCAGAAAACGGGAGCGCACGTCATCAATCGCGCGTCTTCCCAATACGGCGTGTCATAGCTTTATGAACCGTTTCACCCCAAAAGCACTCATCACACGACCTTTCATACTATAAACGGTTCGATTTTTGAAATCCTTACCTATAAATACCCTCCTTCCCCCCCAAATTAAACCTGACGCTCTCAAAAACTTCCATAAACACAGACGAACCTGCAACATACCATTTCTCAAGCTTCCTGCAACAATGTCTTCCTCAAGTGCATCAGCTCAATCCATTAACGCCTCAAGCGATAATGAGCTAACACAAGCTCAAGCCCTAACTTCGCACGCCTTGTCCTTCATGCAAAAATAAATACGAAAAGATCGTATTAGTCAAAAACCTAATAACTATTTCTTCGTCCCCTCGGTATTTCCTGAAAACACCTTCACCTTAATGGAGATCTTAAGAAACCATCCCCTCTTTTACACTTTGACTGCTACTCGACCTACTCCTGAAACTTACATTACCCAATTTCTTTTGAGTGCCTATATAACAACCCTGGACAACACTGGGCTAACCACTGTTGGTTACTCCTTTCACCCTGTAAATGAATCATTGGTCGCTCTTGAACTTAATGTCGAATCTCTAAGAACTGCCCTGCACTTGCCTACTCTTCAAGAACTTAACCTAAATGCCTATGCCGCCACTCCTACTGATGAGGAACTAATCAAATTTCTGGAGTTCCATTCTTACGCTACCCCCATTACCAAAAGGACCCAGTTCAGGCGTAAGGGACTACCCCCTGTGTGGAACACTCTTTTCTCCATCATCA
>NW_020204397.1:2509-5234 GCF_001531365.2 Cynara cardunculus var. scolymus
TTCAAGGAGTTTAGACCTACAGAGCACGAGCATGGCTACAGAAGTCCAAGGCCCCTATCAAAGGCCATGCTCAAGTACTTAAGCCACCATGATCGAAAATCCTATAGACGTGCTAACAGGCGACCAGAACCGGTCCCTGTAACCCCACCACGAATAGGTGTCCCCTTAGGAGTGGAAATATAAAAAATGAGAGTAGAGGGACGAATGGAGGAGCTAGTAGTGGCTGGTGAGGTGAGAGAGGAACCCCCTAGAATCCCAAGTCCTCCTCGCAAGAAGACGAAGACATTGAAGGGTACCGACTCTTCTGAAAGACGAAGAAGAAAAAGAGGCCCGTAGAGGAAGAGGGCCCAACTGCACCTCTGCCAAAACCTAAGAAGAGGAAAACTAAGAAGGCTGAATCAACAGAGCCTGTGATCAAAGAACCTGTGGTCACAGAGGCTATCGCAGAAGAAAGCCCGGCAGAGGCTGCAGCAACACTCAAACGCAGAAGGTTGCGTAAGATGGTCATCAACGTCTCCCCAACAGAATAAATTCAGGATGTTCTGTCGAATGTCCAGAAGGAGTTCAGAGCACCATTTGATCAATCTCAGTTGGGGACAGAAGTCATCTTAGATGACGAAGAAGAAGAGGTAAAGGGTTTAGGTGAGGGCGCAAAAGATGCCGAAGGCACACATCCCAGCCCACCTCCTAGTGCAACCCACATTCCTAGAGGCYYTRTTCTAGAGGGAACCTCTATTGAAGAAGGCACGCACTTGCCGAACCCAAACCAGCCTACCGCCGCAGAGGACAATCTTTCGTTCTCTATGGATCGCACACCTGGGAAACCACAACATACTCCTTCATCCTCTCAAAAGGGTGAAGGTTTTACCAAAAGAGTCCAATCTCCCAAGGACTCGACAGTACCCCGAGAGATATTTGTTGTCTCTTCACAGAGTGATCAACCAAAACGTGCTTCAGAGGCACATGTGAGAACCACAGAGGCAGAGGGTCTAGAACACCTTCTGTCTCCACTTGATCAAAATGTCAGGTTAGGCTCTAAAACTACCGAACACGAGATCTATAGAACACCGTTAGCCTCTCCTCAAGGAGATTTGTGAGGATACGATGGAAGTCCACGAGCAGGCTACAAAATGCCAGCCGCTGAGGGCGCCTCAAGCTCCGAGGCCAAAGGAACACCATGTGTTGGTGGTCCGAGTTCCCAGAATGATCATGTGACAAAGGGGGAGCTTAACGCCTTTGCCATAGAGTTGTTTAAAAATATGGACGAGTTGCAAAGCTTGTTCATCTCACGATCGCAGCCACAGGATCTATCGCTGCTTACAGAGGCTCTGAAGGAGTTATCCACCACCACTGCAGAGTTGAAATCTACATTGATAACCCTTCAGAGCTCTGTCATTAAGAAGGATGATTTGACAGAAGCCTTCCAAGCGATGTCACTCAACCCCTCCACCATCAAAACGCTCAAGGACGAACTGACAGAGATGGTCGCCAAGTTTGCAGCTGATTTCGTCTCTGCAGGCTACACGAACTACTCATCGTTCATAGGCGAAATCAAGGAGATGTTCTCCTATGCAGTCACCTATGGAATCGACTCGTCAACCTCAAGGGCAAACATCACTCACTTGGCTACTCACAGAGAACTGGACGCTATGGTGGATGCCCTAGGGGATTCTGTGACCGGCCATCTCGGAGCACTTAAAATGGAGATCCTCACATCCAACGATCTCATCAAAGAATGCACCTCCAAGCTCGTAAAGGAAGGTGACCTCCTTCGTGCAGAAGTCCTCAGCACCGTCTCCAAACTCAAATGGGCCACAGAACTTGATCTGATGAATGCCTCTGCGGGTGCCGATAAGGTGATAGAGAAAATGTACAAGGTGGCCACTAAGATTCTGCATCATTTAAGGAGGGCTCCCCTAACTTCATGCAAGGCTGATGCCATCCAGAGCCATGACGATCATAAGGGTGATGATGATCGTCATGAGGGGGAGAAGAAGGAGGAAAAGAAGAAGGCCAAGGCCCTAGAAGCTAAAAAGAAGACATCCGCCAGAGCACCTGCCAGAGGTGTAAAGATTGGAGAGTCTACAGCTGCTGACAAAGGCAAGAAAAAGGCTGCAGAGCCTACAGGCAAGGGAAAGGCCATAGCTGTAGAATCTTCAAAGAAAGGGTCTTCATCGAGCACAGGAACTCCAGAGCCAATTAATGAAGAAGAATATGCTGATGACCCTGAGCTCCTCAAAGTATTGAAGATTTCTCTAGCAGAGCCTCAGGCTAAGAAGGGCAGAGTGCCTATGCACCACAGAGAAGGAGAGGCCACAACATCCATTTTCCCACAAGTCCAAACAACGTCCACGGGTATGTTTGATGCCCTGCAAGGAACCGTTAAGCCCATCCTWGCAGAGGGATCGACCCAGAGGCCGATTCTGCAAGAAGAAGAAGAAGAAGAACAGAAGATGCAAGAGCCTACAGCGGGAGGACGAGTCCCAAGTGACAGAACCTCTGTCGTGTCTCACAGAGGTCCTGGAAGTTTTCTTCTACGCCAAGTGTGCTCTCAAGTTATATCCAGCAGAGCCTATGTGATGTCTCACAGAGGGTCTGCAGCATGTCTTCTGTCTAGATCTTCTTTAGCTGTTTTACTTAGGTCTTTTAGCTGCTCGTGCTTATCACGTGTTCTTGTCTGTAACTTATTTTTGATCTAACGGCTTAGATTAATTTACTTTAGATC
>NW_020204397.1:6519-8032 GCF_001531365.2 Cynara cardunculus var. scolymus
GAATGAGAAATTGATAGATGATGAGCTGCGTGCCCCAAATGTTATTGAAACATTTATCTGTTGAGAGACAAATGAGTAGTTGGTGGGGTTGTGACAAGAATTGGCTGGGCTTTGCCTATTTCAATATTAGTCTCCAAAGAATCAAGAATTAATAGATTATGTGGTATGCCCGGATTATGTAAGTTTGGAACAGGATTTTCATATTCTTTTAATCCTGACACAACTCTCATCAATTCTTTTAGCTCACAACAACTACCCCTCTCCTTTTCATTTTAATCTCAGCACACAAACCCTTTTTGATTTAAACTCACTCAGATATGGTTGTCCTCTTGGGTAGGTCTGTCGGTTTTGACATTCCATAGAGGTATTTCTGATAAGCACTCAGTCCTTCCTAAGATATTGCGTTATGTACATTTGATCACAATGATTGATCAACAATATTATTTCTTTAAAGCACAATGATCAGATAAAAAATTGATCAAGTAATTTGGCTTTAAGCACGATCAATAAAGAATGATGCGACAACAATTCGATTATTCGGTATGTATGAGAGAAATGAATGAATATCTGTAAGAACAAGTTTACAGATTCTGATATTAAAAAAAATGAATGTATATGAATCAATGTAAAAAAAAAATCATAGAACAAAATTGAATACAAACGAGTGTATTATCACCGAAAAAGATTTTCATATAAGAGACGTGATAATAACTGTTTGAAGAATAGCTGAAACAGGTATTGGAGTTATGTACGACGAGAAATTACGCAAGTAAAATCTCAAGAAATACCTCTTCAGAGAATGTACTCGTTTCCCCCAAAAAATTTCATTTACCGAAAAAGATTTATTCAAAAATTTTCTAGAGACTCCCCCTAGAAAACAGATTTAAATAATGAAACTTTTAAGCTCAAAAATTTAAAAGGAAAAACATTTTAAGCACGGGTTCTAAACTGAGTGTTTAGAAACCATAGAATTTAAGCTCGGGTCCTAAACTGGATGTTTAGAAACCTTGGTTGGAATAAATCACAACTCCCCCTGCAATGGTGTATCACTGAAATGATATTCTGATCAGCACAAACTTGACACACCTGCAAAACCAGATCAAGTAGATTTTGGTACCCAAACGAACTTGGGTCCTATATTGTTAGTATTGGGTTGGGGTATGTTGTAATTACCAAACCATTTATTTTGATAAGGTATTATCTTTTCCGTACTATTAACAGGATGATTATATACAGGATATGATTCATGCCAGTTATTATAATCATACCTGTTCTTACCTTTCCAACTGTTGTTGTCACACCCCGCTAAAGCGGAAACACGAGATGATAACAGACAAGCGAGTCTTGGCAACAGTTACAGAAAAACACTTTGTCAACGATTCAAAATACACAATTCATCGACTTGATAAAGTTTCAAGGTTACACAAAATATTTTCAAATACAACAAAAACTGTCTTAATCGATCTTGATCCAAGTAATGCTCCTAGGAGTCCACACAACTTACTTAGCACCT
>NW_020204397.1:8817-12164 GCF_001531365.2 Cynara cardunculus var. scolymus
TGATAGAGCAATCAATACTTAATAAGAAGAACTTCTAAACTACTATGACTTGAGCTGGGTAAAGCTGTTCAATGCAATATCGCCAGATACTAATACCAAAACAGCTGATACATCAAATATTTTGTTTAAAGGGAAAATTCCAACATCTAAATAATGGCATCATTAAATGCCATTTCAAAACAAAAGATGGCAGCCGCCAACTGTTGGAATCAAGAGATTTTGAGTGGGTTTAACACCCTTACCAAGAACAATTTACAGCCTTGAGTCACCTGCCTCCCCAAATCGGTTGCATGCCCAAGAATGGCAGCAAAATGAGGCGGTTTCGACTCAACAATGTCAAAAATAGAGACTGTTATCACCAAAATCCTTATCTCTAAATAATTTTCAGAACAAAAAAATAGAACAAATGAGAAATTTGAATTAGCAAGCTACAAGATGAGAGAAAAGATTTAGAGATGCATGCAGACCCAAATCACCCGAATGTGATATCGGCCTTATATGCGAGAACTCTCTTCTTCTCTTTGGGATCAAAAGATTCCTTAGGTCACAGATTACCATCTGATGAAGACACATTTATGTCTTCGATGGATAATCTCACCATCTTTAATTCCCAAAACTTGTGTTGAGCAGGAAGAGAAATTAGGAATTTAAGCACTAAAAGAGGAATAGATGGCTTTTAGAACTTACCTTTTTAAAGACGAGGCAGATATGAGCGAACCGAACACAGCAGAATTCCTAAACTTGCAGGGAGAAGAGTTCGGCTTGAAGGTGATGAACTTTAGAGAGGGAGAATTGAGAAAAAAGCTAGAGCTTTTTGAATAAAGGAGAGTTTTCAAAAGAGAAGGGGGTATTTATATGGGGTTTCTAAAGGAGTAGTGGGCTGGCCTCTAAAGGCCCAAGCCCAAGGGGCTTTTACTTCTCTAAGCGGAGCCCTAAAAATATAAAATAACCAAAACGTCCAAGTCTGGAAAAAGACCAACTGCCGTGCCAAATCGATCGTGGGAAATCAACGCCTTAATGAAAAGAAAACAGAGCTTCTGCAAAGAGACGACAGAGCTTCTGTGAAGAGACACCAGAGCCTCTGTGAAGAGACACCAGAGCTTCTATGAAGAGACAACAGAGCCTCTGTAGCTATCACCAGAGCCTCTATGGCTGTCACCAGAGCCTCTGTGGCTATCACCAGAGCCTTTGTGGCTATCACCAGAGCCTCTATGGCTATTACCAGAGCCTCTGGTTGTTCAATCCTCTGGTTGATCAGGCGACCTCTTCAGAATCATACTCTGGATAAGGTTAATCCTAAAAGACTTAGYTTTTCAAATGAAGGTTCCGAAATATGGTTCTAACCTGAAAATCCAAAAGTGCAGAGTTGTTACAGCCTCCCCAACTCAGAGAAATTTCGCCCAGAAATTTAATTGTCTGCGCTTCTATTTATGGTTGGCTTGAGAAAAAGGTGGGGATACCTGCCCTTCATGAAGTCTTCCCTTTCCCACGTATACTCCGGCCCATTCTTGGAATCCTAAAGAACCTTCACGATGGGTATCCATTTACGTCTCAACTGCTTAACTTTTCTATCCAAAATCTCCAAAGGTTTTTCAGCAAAATGCAGTCGATCAAAAACTTGCAAGTCTTCCAGGGGTAAAACTTGGGTTTCATTAGATAGGCATCTCTTAAGATTCGATACATGGAATGTGTCGTGGATAACGCTTAATTCTGGGGGGTAGATTTCGCTTATAGGCCACTGGTCCAAATCTTTCTATTATTTCGAAAGGGCCAATATAGCGAGGACCCAACTTGCCTTTCTTTCCAAAACGCATAACTCCCTTCCAAGGCGAGACCTTTAGAAAAACTTTGTCACCTTTCTGAATTCTAAAGGCTTCCTCCGGTTGTCAGCATAGCTTTTTTGTCGATCCCTAGCAGCCTTGAGTCGATCTTTGATTACCACGATTTTATCGGTGGTTTCTTGGATAATATCGGGTCCGGTTAATTGTTTGTCACCAATTTCTGACCAACACAATGGGGATCTGCCCTTGCGCCCATACAAGGCTTCATAAGGTGCACATTGGATGCTGGTATGGTAGCTGTTGTTGTAGGCAAATTCTACTAAAGGAAGATGTGTATCCCAACTTCCTCCAAATTCTATAACATAGGCCCGTAACATGTCTTCCAGGGTCTGTATGGTCCTCTCGGTTTGTCCATTGGTTTGGGGATGATAAGAAGTGCTCAATTCTAGACGAGTACCCATTCCTTGCTGAAGCGAATGCCAAAATCTTGATGTAAAGCGACTGTCTCTATCCGATAGGATAGAAATAGGCACCCCATACCTAGTGACAATTTCGTTTATATAAATCTGAGCTAACTTCTCCATCTTATAATCCTCTCGGATTGGCAGAAAGTGAGCAGAATTTGTCAAACGATCCACAATCACCGATATCTGCTCCCATTTCCATTGAGGAATTTCGGGCTGCTGGAGTAGACCAGAAGGTTTTTGGTGTTCGGCCTTAATTATTGCCCAAGTCACGCACTTATTTACATATAGCGCAATATCTTTCTTCATTCCAGGCCACCACTAATATGCTCTTAAATACTTATACATTTTGTCTGCTCCCGGGTGTATTGAATATTTTGATCGATGAGCTTCGTCCAAAATGATTGATCTAAGATTGCCAATCTTAGGCACCCAAATTCTATTTACCAAATAACACACTCCATCAGATTCTTTCTGAAATTTGGACTCTATGCCATGCAGGATTTCATCCTTTAAGTTCTCCTTCATTAGAGCATCCTTTTGACCTTCTAGGATCTGAGCTTTCAGACTAGTATTCACCAAGATTCCCAAAGCTCGCACCCTTGTTGGCTTTATACCTTCTTTCTGACTTAAAACATCGGCCACAAGATTGGCTTTGCCCGGATGGTATTTGATCTCACAATCATAATCACTAAGCAATTCGACCCATCTTCTTTGCCTTATATTCAACATTTTCTGATCAAGGATGTGCTGAAGGATTTTATGATCCGTGAAAATGGTAGATTTCGTGCCATAGAGGTAATGCCTCCATATCTTAAGTGCAAACACCACTGCTCCTAGCTCAAGGTTGTGCGTAGTGTAATTCTTTTTGTTAAAACCCAGATCTGACAATAGAACAATTTAATAAGGAAATTCAAGAGAAATTTGTAAAAGAAGAAGTTGAAATAGAAATCGACGGCACTTTCTTTATTGAATGAAAAATTACAAACTCTCAAAGAACCCTAATCGACTCTCATAAGATGTATCTGAATCTGTGTGTTTACAATGAATTTTCTATTTGCTCTCATACATTTTTCTCTACCTGAAACACTACTTATATAGG
>NW_020204398.1:0-4932 GCF_001531365.2 Cynara cardunculus var. scolymus
GAAGTCCAACGAACTTTTACAATTAGGATCTTGCTACTCCTCAATTGCTTGTCTTTATGGTCGAGGATTTCAATCGGCTCTTCAATGAAGCGTAATCGTTCATTAATTTGAATGTCTTCCAAAGGGAGAACCAATGTTTCGTCGGCTAAACATTTCTTAAGGTTTGATACATGAAATGTATCATGGATGGCACTAAGCTCTGGGGGTAAACATAGATTATATGCAATCGGTCCTACTCTTTCAAGTATTTCAAATGGACCAATATACCTAGGGCTAAGCTTTCCTTTCTTTCCGAAGCATACAATCCCTTTCCATGGAGATACATTTAAAAGGACTTTATCACCCACTCTGATTCATTGGGTTTGCTAAGTGATGAATCAGAGGCTCTCTGTGATATCTCGAGTCCTGAACTGTAGTGTCCAGAAGTCATTGGTGATGAATCATCAAAGGACACATTGATGCTTTCCATGACTATCTTTGTCCTTTTGATGAATACTCTGTAGGCCTTGGCAGTTTGAGAGTAACCCAGAAATATGCCTTCATTAGCCCTCTTGTCGAACATGCCAAGATATTCCCTATCATTGATGTTAGGAATGAAATTCTATGTAAAATTGTATTCGTCTTGAAAGATAAAATTGTCTATAATTGTAAAAGTCATCGTGTTTGACTTTTCTTATAGGAGTTTGACTTTGACCATGTTTAGATGTTTGACCCTATAAATAGGGTATTTGTCTTTGTAATTTCTAGAAGAGAGCTTATTGTAATATTCTGATTACGTAATATGAGGGTTGACCATCCTTTGAATGTTGACTTTCTCTCTCAAAGTTGATCATGTGTTTTTGAATGTTCATGTTAGATCTATCGTGGATTATGAAGCTTTCATGAAGATTTATCATTAAAGGGGACTATCAATTGGTATCAKAGCCGAATTGCACGAAATCAGAGAAGAAATCATCAGAATTGAAGATTTTTTATTTTATTTTTAGTTCATCTTGTTCTTATTTTTTCTTTAAGTTTGATCCAAATTTTTTTGAAAAATCTTGTGTTTTTGTGTTAAAAACATGATCAAACTGTTCGTAATTGTGTTGTGAATCTTTGTTAAACACAAACTTTTGTGATTTGATCATTTCATATCAAGATTTAATCGGTTTTTAGTGTTTTTAAATTTTTCGTGTTCTTAAAATTTTTAAAAAGTCAGTGTTTTTGATCCATTTTTTTTAAATTCTTTTTGTTTGTTTTTGTTTTTGGACCTTAACACACAATTGCCCATCCGATTAAAGGCTCATTCTTTTAGCAAGTGCCCATTCATCTACTATCATTTTCATCAATCAGGTTCTATCATCTTCATCTACATCGATCTCTTGCAAAATCAGCTCAAAGATTGATCGGACTGTTGATCGGGTTTCGTTATCGCTCACCTTTTGATTTTTCTAAGTCTTAATCGTTCACCCTTTGAGCGGATTCTTGAGCGAATTTGTACAACTCGTGACCGGATAAGTGATCAGATTCTTAATCGCTCACTATTTCATTTGGTTCTTGATTCTCGGATTTCAACTTGCTCACAGGTAAGTAAGTCATCCTAAATCTCACAGGTTTGAGTTTATTCTTGAACGGATTTCTGAGCGATTTAGACACATTGGTATCAATTTGATCGAATTCGGACTTAAGGTATTTTTGGTTTAACCGCATACGGTCATCATTTGAGAGATTGGTGAGTGATTTAGAGAAAAGCCTTGTGCGATTTAAATTTTATGTTGAGCGGTTTAAGCGAGAGAGTTGAGCGATTTATTAAATCGTTCAATCCATTTCATCCGGATTATTAATCGCTCATTGCTTCTTGACCTAATTTTGCTAAATCGCACAGGTTCTGTAGTTGCTTGGTAAAGGGCTAATTGAAAGAGTTGTGGTGTAAGAAGTGTTTTCTGCAGGTTAATTGTAATTTGTGGTTTATCGTACAGGTTCTTCCTCTAGTTCGGTCGTCATCTTCATCGCACAGTTCATTATCTTGTATATAGTTTCATTCATTTTTGTCTTCAAAGCTCTCTGTTTGTGAGTTCTGTGGCTGATAATCGAGGTCAATTACAATTCATTAAGATATGAAATGCACAGATCCTCGTGTGATTTTGATGACTTGAGCTTTTAATTTGCGTGCAATCAGACTCATTTTCACTTCTATATCTCGAACCATTTTTAGTCAAAACCAAGAAATTTGACTTGTTGAAGCATAAACCCATATGAGATATTCTTTGTCCTGCACTACATAAAGCCGGAAGAAAGTTCACATAGTGAATGCAGGAACTGGTTTGTATTTTGTGCATGTTGTGATTTACACTACCAGTGTTCAATTAATCTTGAATAAGAACTGGTATCAGGCTTGAAGATTGTTTTTTAATCGAAAGAGGCTGAGGTAGAAAGATTAAGGGAAGTTGCAGCAGATTAATTTGGAAGGACTGTCCACCATCTGGTGGTACAAGAATTTGGACAGCCTGTTCGAATAGGATCTGGCCAATAGATTCTAAGGGCAGTTCGTGATTCTACTACTCGTTGAAACTGCTCACGGTCCATTCATTTTTTTTAACTTTATTCAGCCACTGACTTGTCGCATTATTTTGCATTTTTAATCTCTCGATTCAAATAGCATCTGTCAATTTACAGTTTCTTTTGAGTGGTTTATTGGTTTATTTCTGGTGAGTTGCTTGAACAATAGTTGACTATTTGTGAGTTGTTAAGCATTGTCCGGATTAGAACAGTGTAGTGGTGGTGTGATTTAGAATATGTTTAGTGAGCTGTTTAAAGACTGTTTAGTGAGCAGGTCTCAAGGTTATATCACTCATTCAATCTTTTTCTTGGGTATTTGACTGCTGGTAATACTATTGAACTATTGAATTGGTGGCAGGTAGCTTCATTGGTTGGAATGCATTTGAATTTTACATGGACTGTTTGTTGATGGTGTTGCATTACAGCTGATTGATGATTAGTAAACCTGTTGTGGAGTGATCAAGCTGCCTTTTTACAGGAAATTTTGATCAAGTCTAAGCTTACAGTGAAAAGAGTTCATAATAGTGAAACTATATTGTATTGTATTTTGTTTGATCTGTAATTGTAAAAAAAATTCTATTGTCTTAGACTTGGACATTTATTTTTATCTTGGGCTTATAATTGTTGTCTTTAGTCTTTGAGTTTTAATTTTTGTTTAGATTGTAAATTTTTTTGGATCATTTCGTTTATCTGTTTTGGTTTTTGTGTTTTTAACTGGTTGAGAAAGTTTTGAACTGTTTTCTGTCGCGTAAATTGTTTTTCATCAGTTTCAACTGTCTTTGACTGTTTTCAACAGTTTTGACAGTTTTTTACTGATTTTTGACAGTTTTTTGTCAATTATCTGATTTCTCATCAGTTTTTGTGTTTTCTGTTTTCTTTTTGAGCTTAATTGTTTCTGATTTCTTTTACTGATTTCACTGCATAGATCCTATATCTGATCAATCTTACTTGTTTAAATGGCAGATATCCTAAAGAAGGAGAATCAAGAGATGAGAACACAGATTGTTGAGCTGGAAAAGAGTATTGCGAACTATAAAAATTTAATAAGGGATTATATTTAATATATTAAAGATTTGAAACGGGAGCATAAAGAAGAATTAGAAAGAGTTGAGGATGATTCCAAGTATTAGATTAATAAACTTGAAAAATCCTTGGGTGATGTCTTTGTAAATCTTGTAAAAGGGAGCTCAATTTTAAAATTAGAATACGTAATATCAGAGTTGACCACATTTGAAGATCTTGACTTTCTCTCAACTCTCTTATATGATGTTCTTGAAGATTTATCTTAATCTGCCATTGTTATGAAGATTGCTTGAAGATTGATCATTGTAGTGGGACTATCAATTGAGTACAAAGCATTTGCACCCAAAGACATGGAAATATTTGACACTGGGACACCGTTGGTTGATAAGATCATATGGTGTCTTCTGGTGCTTCTTGTTGATTATGGAACGGTTCTGGGTGAAGCATGCAGTGGATATTGCTTCGACCTAGAAGGAAATTGGTAGCTCAGATGAAGCAAACATGGTCCTTGCTGCTTCCACTAGGGTTCAATTCCTTTGCTCCACTACTCTATTTTGCTGTGCAGTTTGGGCTGCTGAAAAGTTTTGGGAGATGTCATCATTGATGAGATATTCATCGATTTTGGCATTTCTGAATTCTGTTTCATTGTCACTTCTAACCTTGATAAGTTTGCATTATAGAAGCACTTGGAGCCTTTTCATCACCCCGATGAGGAGGTCAGGAACGTCTGATTTCTTCTTTACGAATTCTACCCATGTGTGTCTGGAGTATTCATCGACTAGTACTAGGATGTACTTCTTTCTCGAGAGGCTTTGTGTAAAGATAGGCCCACAGAGGTCGATGTGGATCATGTCCAAGGGCTTGGAGCAGGAGGTTTCTAACTTAGTTCTGTGAGAGGCCCATTTTTGCTTCCCCATCTCACAGGCTGAGCAGAGGTGCTCTTTTTCAATGTTGAGATCAGGATTTCCTTTGACCAGCTTCTGTTTGGCTAGCTTCTTCAGGACAACAAAGTTTAGATGTGAGAATTTCTAGTGCCATAGCTAATTTTCATCTCTTATGGGAGACAAGGCAGAGAGTGTCTTGACCCATAGAGGAATGAAAGTCCACAAGGTAGAGGTTTCCTTCTCTCTTCGCCTGGATGATGGTTTGGCCGGGCTTTGGTTCGATGATGCAGAAACCTTTACAAATTCTGACTTCAAGACCCTTATCGCAGAACTGGCTTATGCTTAGTAAGTTATGCTTCAGACCTTCAACATAAGCCACTTTCTCGATGAAGATGTTGCCTTTGATGAGAGTGTCGTATCCCTTGATGGTTCCCTTGCTGTTGTCTCCAAAAGTAACAGAGCCTCCAGATTTTTCGATGAAGGAGGA
>NW_020204398.1:5067-7227 GCF_001531365.2 Cynara cardunculus var. scolymus
TTTGTTAGTCGGGGATACGACCTTTTTCTTTTCATCAGCCCTCTTGGAATTGGGCTGATTTCCATTACCCTTAGCCTTCGCAGGCTTGGGTTTATTTCCATCGCCCTTAACCTTTGGTAGGTTTGGGCTTTTTCACATTTTCATGAGCCTTAACATGTTTATAACGAGAGACGTGCTCAGAAAAGAAGCAGCAATGATTGAACATGTAATTCCTCAAGTTTTGTAGAAGAGTTAAACATTGGCAGTTGGGAGTTTTTGGACAAGAATGTTTAACAAATTTCTTTTTATTCGATGAAGAAGAAATAAAGGCACAGGATGAAGATTTCGTCCTAGCATTGGCTGTTTTTACAAACTTCCTATCTAGTGCAGATTTTTTATTTGAAGGGGCAGGCATGGGCTTTACTTCTTTCATGAGGATGGGCTTCTTCTCTTTAGGTGAAGGAGAAGAAAAGTGCAGGTTAGAAGTTTCAGAGGTAGGTCACTTCTGTTTCTGTTCACGAGTAAACTTCATGAATTTAGATGGAGGAATTGGGCCATGTGAAGTATCGTTGGCAGACTTGAACGTTTTTCAGTTTTTTTTTTCTTTTGTCTAAAGAATTCATATGTTCTGGAATATCAGATTTCATTGGGGTTTTGAAAGTTTGAGGTTTCTTATCCTCAATGATCTTTTGTGATTCACAGATTTTTTCTTCTTCAGAGTCCGAATCAAGAAAGTCTTCGCAGATTTCTTGAAATCAAAATTTTCATGGATGTTTTTGGGAGCAATGGGTTCTGAGGTTGAGGGTTCAGAATTTTCTATTGGGAGTTTCATCGCTTCTGATTTCTTAGATGAACTTCCAATGTCACTTGAATTGTTCATCGATCCATTAGATGATGGTTCCTTACAAAGAATTTTTGTTCCATCGACAACACTTGCTGATGAACTTGTGGGATTGATAACCAGAGGTTCTGGTTTAACCATAAGGTTTCCATCGGTCTCTGGTTTCGAGGCATCATCCTTTTCATTAGAATTCTTACTTGTGTTGCTCTCATAAACCACATTCTCAAAATCTTGCCTCAAGAGAATGGATTTTCCATCGACTTTAACCCTCTTGAAGTTTTCTTTGGGTTTTGGGTAAAAATCGGGTTTTTAAATACATCCAAGTGTAAAAGTGGATTCAAGGGTTGATTTCTTGGTCTCGATGAAAGAGTCAAGATCATTGAATCCAATCCCTTGGAAATCCTTTTGTCCAGTAAGTTTTTCAGATTCTTTCAAGGTGTCCAAAAGTTTTTCTTCCTCTGATTTTTTCAGCGATGCAATGCGAGTTTTTTCTTTAACCAATTCAGCCTTTTCTTCAGTGAGAAGATCAAATTTTCTCTTGTAGAAACTAACTTCTTTTTCAGCTTTTATTCTTTCAAAGTGTTCAAAATTTAGTTTTTCTTTAAGTTTGAGAAAATGTTCTGAAAGTTTCATGACCCTTAACTCTAGCTCTGATGGAGCAGAGTTGGTTTCATCGATGGAAGGGTCACATACCTGGTCATCAGAGTCAGAGGCAAATTCTGCATTGGACCTGGCCGTGAGGCATATGAGTGCCCTGTCGTCTTCACCAGACGAAGAATCAGACACCCAGTTCACTTTCTCAGCCATCAGGCTTCGCTCCTTAGGATTGTACTTGTATTTGTTCTTGTAGTAGTCAGCATCCTTTACCAATCGTCCTCTTCATTTTTTTGAAAAATGGCCTATGTGTGTCCCTGTTATGATGAATCTTCAAGAATGATCTTCAACAATGGCAGATCTGATAAATCTTTAAGAACACTTTAATATGAACTTTGAGAGAGAAAGTCAAACATTCAAAGGATAGTCAAACTCTCTATTACGTATCAGATTTTACAAATAAGCTTTCTTTTCCAAATTTACAAAGACATCACCCTATTTATAGTGTCAAACTTCTAAACATAGTCAAAGTCAAACTCCTATAAGAAAAGTGTGTGTCCCACTTTTGATGATCAATCTTCAATCTTCATAACTATGGCAGAATCTCAGATCTAACATTCAAGAACACAAGATATACTTTGAGAGAAAAGGTCAAACATTCAATACTCAGTCAAACTCTCTATTACGTAATGTGTTTTACAAATAAGCTCTCTCTTCTACCAATTACAAAGACAACACCCTATTTA
>NW_020204398.1:7327-8823 GCF_001531365.2 Cynara cardunculus var. scolymus
AATTATAGACAATATTTAACTTTCAAGACGAATACAATTTAATACTGATTTTCAGTCCTAACATTCTCTCCCTTTGTATTCTGACTTGAAAGAAATTCTGCACTTTGTGTCCTGTTTGAACTTTGAAACTTTAAGCACATTATGTCTTCTTTAAAGGAATTCTTCAACTTGAAATCTTCAAGCAATCAACTGTTGAGAAAGATCTTCTAGCATTCTCCCCCTCGAATGTAGAACCGTAGTGATCTTCTCTTTTGACAATGTAGAACAGTAATCAACAGAAACAATGTACAAGATTTGATCTTCAAAGAATCTTCATAATTAATCTTCAGTAAATTGTTGTAAAGATGATCTTCACATTCAACATCTCTCAGTCGTTGTAGCACATGAATAATCTTTCTGTAATTATCTTCAGTCGCGCTTCTTTTAAGTCTTTTACCAATTTCGAAGTTACTCCCCCTTGATCTTTGCATCAAATTCCCTTTAAAATGTTCGGAAATGAATATTTCATTCATTATTACATACTCCCCCTTATGATGAAATRAGAATCATTCCATCATACATAAGATGAATGAAATCCTCCGTTTAAACCGTCAAATCATGAAACTGTAAGTAGATCTTTGCAWATCCACTTATTTAATATTTTCAGATTAAGGGAATGGGAAGGTAACATCCAATTTTAACGAATGAAATTGTTTTCAATCTTATAAAAAGATTGGCCTGTGAGTATAACTGTTTGTCCCTATTTCAGTGATCAATATTCATATTAAGTTCCATAATCATTGCAGATTTAAGATTTAACATTCAAGATCGTCAAGAACAATGAGAGAGAAAGTCAATCTCTATATTTCTAGTTAAACCTCTCTTATTACGTATGAATATGCAAATGAGCTCTCCTACATCTAATTACAAAGACAAGCTACCTATTTATATGGTCAACAAACTAAACAATAGTCAAAATCAAACTCCTATGAGAAAGTCAAACACGCTGACTTTTACAATTATAGACTATATTTAACTTTCAAGACGAATACAATTAATACTGATTTTCAATCCTAACATTTTCCCCCTTTGTATTCAGACTTGAAAGAAAATTCTGCACTTTGAGTCCTTGTTTGAACTTTGAAACTTTAAGCACAAAATGTCTTCTTTAAAAAATCTTCAACTTGAAATCTTCAAGTAATCATCTGTTGAGAAAGATCTTCTAGCATTCTCCCCCTCGAATGTAGAATCACGGTGATCTTCTCTTTTGACAATATAGAACAGATTCAAAAACAATTTTCAGAAACACTATACAAGATGTAATCTTCAAAGGATCTTCAGATAACAAGTCTTCAGTAAACTATTGTGAAAATGATCTTCACATTCAACATCTCTTAGTCGTTGTAGCACACAAATAATCTTTTTGTAATCACCTTTAGTCGCACTTCTTCTTTTGAGTCTTTTGCCAATTTCAAAGTTACTACCCCTTGATCTTTGCATCAGATTCCCTTTAACAA
>NW_020204398.1:10643-11987 GCF_001531365.2 Cynara cardunculus var. scolymus
ACCGCTTGGGATGGCTTACCTGCTGAATGAATCAGAGCCCTAATCCGGTCAAGTGGTGACCGGTTTAGATGAACACCGGACAAGGAGTAAACGGTTTAGGTATAAACCGCTCAAGATAGGTGCGGTATAAACTGCTCAAGATACGTGCGGTTTACCTCTTCTCCCTTCAAGCTACGTGCGGTGTATATGAACACCGCTCAAGATATCTGGTCAAGGTTGATCGGTTTACTTCTCCGCTCGTTCTCCGCTCAAGTGATGTGGAGTGAAGATGAAATCCAGAACGATGAAGATTAGAATCCGATTGAAGCACGATGAACAATCTGGCCAAAGAAGTTTATCTCTTATCCACTCAAATGATAATGGGCCATAACCATTGGGCTTTAAAAAATTGGCCGGTTTAACAAAAACAATCAATCTAAACTATTAAAATCAGATCAAAAGCAATCAAAAACACAAAAACAAAAAAAATTTAAAAAAATGGATCAAAAACACTGACATTTAAAAACAATTAAGAACACGAAAAAATTTAAAAACACAAAAATCCGATTAAATCTTGATAAAGGTTGATCAAGTCACAAAAATTTGTGAATAACAAAGATTCACAACACAATTTCGAACATTTTGATCATATTTTTAACACAAAAACACAAGATTTTATGAAAAAATGGGATCAAACAGAAAGAAAAGATGAAGAACGCGAAGAACACGAAGAACAAAAAATTCAGAAATTTAAAAAAACTTATCTTCTTGATTTCTTGCATTCCAGCTCTGATACCAATTGTGAGGTCGAAATCACTGATCAATCTTCATTTCATCATAACAATCATGGCAGATTCAGATTTAACAATAAGAACATTCATATGATTCTTGAGAGAAAAAGTCAAAACTTTAAGCTCTGGTCAAACCTCTATTATTTATGTAAATCTTACAAATGAGTTCTTATCTTTTTAATTACAAAGACTTAACCATAATTATATGGTCAAACATACAAAGACAAGGTCAAAGTCAAACCTATAAGAAAAGTCAAACACGCTGACTTTTTACAATTATAGACTATTTATAAACTTTCAAGAAGAATACAATTAATACTGATTTCTCAGTCCTAACAAACCGTGTGGACTACACAAATTTATCAGACTTGATATGTGATCAAAAAGACTTGAAGGGGGGATATAATCCTTCTGATTTCAATATCAACTTTCTCCGAATGAGAAATTGATAGATGATGAGCTGCGTGCCCCAAATRTTATTGAAACATTTATCTATTGAGAGATAAATGAGTAGTTGGTGGGGTTGTGACAAGAATTGGCCTGGGCTTTGCCTTTTTCAATATTAGTCTCCAAA
>NW_020204399.1:0-1423 GCF_001531365.2 Cynara cardunculus var. scolymus
ATACCCAAGATTGGTAATCTTAGATTAACCATTTTGGACGAAGCTCATCGATCAAAATATTCGATTCACCCGGGAGCAGACAAGATGTATAAGGATCTAAGAGCATATTACTGGTGGCCTGGAATGAAGAGAGACATTGCATTGTATGTAAATAAGTGCTTAACTTCTGCAATAGTCAAGGCCGAGCATCAGAAACCTTCTGGTCTGCTCCAGCAGCCCAAAATTCCTCAATGGAAATGGGAGAAGATATCGATGGACTTCATAACTAAGTTACCCCGATTAGGAAAAGGGCATGATGCTATCTGGGTGATTGTAGATCGATTGACAAAATCTGCTTATTGCTTGCCAATCTGAGAAGATTATAAGATGGAGAAGTTAGCTCAGATATATATAAACGAAATCATCGCTAGGCATGGGGTGCCTGTTTCCATTCTATCGGATAGGGACAGCCGTTTTACGTCAAGGTTTTGGCAGTCGCTTCAGCAAGGGATGGGTACTCGTCTAGACCTAAGCACTTCTTATCACCCCCAGACTGATGGACAAACCAAAAGAACTATCCAGACCCTGGAAGACATGTTGCGCGCCTGTGTTATAGATTTTGGTGGAGGCTGGGACACGCATCTTCCGTTAGTGGAATTTGCCTACAACAACAACTACCATACCAGCATCCAGTGTGCGCCTTATGAAGCTTTGTATGGGCACAAGTGCATATCTCCACTGTGTTGGTAAGAAATTGGTGATAGGCAACTAACTGGACCTGACGTTATCCAAGAAACTACCGATAAGATTATGGTAATCAAAAATCGACTTAGGGCTGCAAGGGATCATCAGAAAAGCTATGCCGACAATCGGAGGAGACCATTAGAGTTCCAAAAAGGTGATAAAGTTTTTCTAAAGATCTCACCGTGGAAAGGAGTGATGCGTTTTGGATAGAGAGGCAAGTTGGGCCCTCGTTATATTGGTCCCTTCGAAATAGAAGAAAGGATTGGGCCAGTGGCATACAAGCTAAATTTGCCCTCAGAGTTAAGCGCTATTCATAATACATTCCATGTATCGAATCTTAAAAGATGCTTATCAGATGAAACTCAAGTGATGCCACTGGAAGACATGCAAGTTAACGACCAACTGCATTTTGTGGAAAAACCCCTAGAAATCATGGATAGAGAAGTTAAGCAGTTGAAGCGTGGCAGGATCCCCATAGTAAAAGTTCATTGGAACTCGAGGCATGGACCGGAGTATAAATGGGAAAGGGAGGACTTCATGAAAAACAAGTATCCCCACCTGTTCTAAAGGCCATCCATGTTTTGAAGCTTGACGATTAAATTTCGGGACGAAATTTTTCTGGCTTGAGGAGACTGTGACAATTCTGCATTTTGGAATTTCAGGTTAGTACCTCATTTTAGGACTTTTATTGAAAACTAAG
>NW_020204399.1:3828-7325 GCF_001531365.2 Cynara cardunculus var. scolymus
ACGAAGAACGAGAATAATGAAACTAGTCCCTTACCTTTTGAATGAAATCTTGAATAATCCTCAAGATGGATTAGATTCTTAATGTTGTTGGAAGATGAAATCGGCCGGAAGGGTACGGTTTAGAAAGAGATTTTTGAGAAGAAAAGTTTATGCAAGGTGGGAAGTGGAAAATGAGAGTTTTCAAATGATGAGGGGTAGTTATATGTGAGATTTAAGAAAAGGAAATGGGCCGGCCTCAAAGGCCCAAGTCCATTTAAAATTATTTTTCTTTTAATCGATTTAAAATCCATTTAACCTTATACCAAAATATAATTTGACAAAAATTGATAAAGGTATCATTATTAGATCCAAGTTCCACATTTTTGGTAAAATTATTTGGATATTCAAATGAGACTTTCATATTTTTAATTTGGACTTTAAAATTTCAACTTTATTATCTTTGGAGCATTTGTTAATGTATTTTGGCATTACATAAGTTAACTTTATTCGCTACTTGTCGAAACAAGTTCATTGAACTATACTTTGGGAGCTAAGCCAGATGAAATCCAATCAATCATGACTAGATCCTAAATAAATATAGCTCTAAATATAGGTACCCTACAAGAGTGCTAACCTGATGCTCCAAGAATGACGGATGTCACAAGGAATTTCTAATCCATCACCTCTGGTCCTTCTAACCAGCGTTTCTGGTTCAACATGGACACTTGACGACATAAAGAGTTTCTATCCATCGGCTCTGGTCCTTCTAACCAGTGCTTTTGGTTCAACATGGACACTTAGCGATATAAAGAATTTCTAAGTCGTCGCCTCTGGTTGGTCTAGGGCAATGGATATTCATAAATTATGCAACACAAACATAATCATGCTTTTCACAACAATTTCTTAATTGGAGCATATTTTTAATACAACCGATTAAGTTTTTCTATTATATGTAAATTAAACATAGGTGATCAGGCTTTGTTTAGTTGACATATAATAATGTGACCCGCTTTGTATATATATATATGTATATATTTTTAAATCACTTGAAAACTGTTTTGAAAATATTTGGTTATAGTTTTTGATTTTTAAGGAAAAACCGGTGTTCTTTATAACTGAGGCTCTGATACCAAATATGTCACACCCCGTTAAACCGGTGCACCCCTTTCTAGGTGGGACTGTCAACACAATAACGGCTATCCACAATACCACGGCTCGGGGACATGCCCGGGTTAACAAGTAGCGTTTACGGACAAGGACTTTATTTGGAAATATACTCTCAGGTACATCAATTTATCATTTATATCTTAGTGCAAAACAGTCAATATTTCATGACATAAACAAATCTTGACTAAACAGTTCTTTAGTCCAACAGTTTCATAAATAAACAGTATAGTTTGCATAACTTCATGCTTTTCCCCCAGTTTAAATAAATAAAAAGCATTAAAAGTGGGGCCGCGAATACTCACAAGTTAGCTGATGAATATCCAAGAACTTGATGACGTTTGAAGCGCTAAACGTCCGCCCTAACCTTCCTAAACAGTCTGAAATCCAATAGTTAGATCACCTAACGGGTCTCGATAAAGATAAAGTCAAATTATATCTTATGTAATGCCAATGAGTTTTTATGAATTAAAGTTGATACTTATATTAATTGCTCTAAAAATAGTCCATAAATATATATTTTAAAATCTAAGTCCTTTGCACATAAAGCTGTCATTTGGACAGAATGTAAATTCTGTTTCTGGAATTTTTGGCCTCACAAATCACTGTCAAAAGGAATCTTCCAAAAGTCTTTTTGTGTCCAAATTTCTATATCACCAATAATAATGAGCTAAATAGATTTTTCCCAATATCAAGAATTTTGGTTGGGTTTAAGGCACTCATCATTACCCTACCACTTTGAGTGAGACCGTCCCCAAGACAGATTGCACACTCTTTGAGTGACGGTCATTTGAAAGGTCTAAAATCATAATTTTTCATTGATTTTAACATTATTTTAAAGCTAACACATAAGGGTAACTTCCAAAAAAAGAATCACCCATTTTCATTGAGTTTTGAAGGAGATATGACCTTTTTAAAATGCATGCAAGATTCTGCCAGCAATGCTCTTTTTGCACCATAATCTTGTATCAAGAACTTGAAGGCTTAAAACATAAAATTTTTAAGTGAGACCCGTTGCATTAGAAAGATAATTCAATAAAATAAGTTCTAGAAGAAAAATAAACCATTTTGGAGGAATATCCAGAGAGATATGGTCGACCAAAGTAGGTTTTTTTCTACTGTCAAGTGTGCTGTTGCACACTTATCTTGTTTTAAACACTTTAAGGTTCAAAACTTACTCTTTTTATGGTCAAAACCCACATGCAAGCACCTTTATCAACTTTTCTTGAGTTCTAATGTTTGTAGGTCATAGATTACCATCATTTAGAAGACATTTTCATGTCATTGATGTATAATCTCCCATCTTAGATTCTCCAGAAAGTTGTTTATAAAAAGGAGAAAGAAGAAAAGTGTAGAAGCTGAGAAATCATATCGAAAAATAGGGATAATGAAACTAGTCCCTTACCTTTTGCTTGCAACTGCTTGAAGTTTTGAACGTTCTTCAAGATGATGGAATTTGAAAGGTTTTGGAGAGTGATTCCGGTTGAAGTGGTAGAGGAAATGATGATTTCAAAAGAAATGGGGTTTTTATATGTGTCTTAAATGTAAATAAAGGGCCGGCTTCTTAAGGCCCAAGTCTATAATTTTTTTTTTTATTTTTTTTTCATATAAACAAAATAGCCCATTTAAATTTATAACAAAATACAATTTGTCAAATATTGATAAAAAAATATCATTATTAAATCAAAGTTCCACATTTTTGGTAAAATTATTTGGACATTCAAATGAGACTTTTATATTTTAATTTCGACTTTATAATATCAACTTTATTATATTTGGAGCATTTTTAATATATTTGGCATTACATAAGTTAACTTTATCAGTTACCAGTCGAAACAAGGTTTTTTGAACTATATTTTAGGAACTAAGCCAGATGAATTCTAATCAACATGACTAGATCCTAATAAAATATAATTCTAAGTATAGAAACCCTACAAAGGTGCTAACTTGACGCTCCAAAAATGACGGATGTCACATAGATCCGCAAAAGAACTGCGGGCTAAGCTTGAAAAGACAATGCTTGAAAGTGAAAAGTCCATGCAAACCAGATTGAACCAATGTATCAATGCATATGAGGGATTCAGAGGTAAAGAGAATGAATCAATCACTGAACCCTACAACTGGCTCAACATCATTTTGAATGATCTGAGAAGGAACGGTCTTCAAAAGTCTCGGTCTGAGATCAACTACAATGTGACACCCCAATCTCCACACATTGCATATTACATAGAATTCATTCATAGAATACATAGATTCCMACATAGGTCCAAAATTACAAGAGTCTGTGCTACAGGTTACGATACAAATTTGCATAACTTAAAAATTTCAAAATACATGCATTTGTAAACTAGCAT
>NW_020204399.1:11457-12297 GCF_001531365.2 Cynara cardunculus var. scolymus
GGTAGCTTTGCTGCTATCACATCTCCAAAGACTAGACCAAGGAAGTGTTGCAGAATGAGGTTAGGTTGGTTCATGTCTTCCTTGGCCTTCTTTTGTGCCTTGACCTTTGACTTTTCTCCCCGTTGAGTTGCGTATTTCTTCTTGATGAGACCTACCCTGTCCTCAAATATTAGTTGAGCATAGTCGAGTGGCAGGTTGAAGTAGATCCCGTAGACGATTGACATCATGGCATGCAAAGTCTGGTCGTGGCTACCCACCTTCCCTGTCAAGCAGCTGTTTATGATCGAGAATAGGGTGTTCCAGACAGGGGGTAATCCTTTGCGCTTGAACTGACTTCGTTTGACAATTGGGGTCGCATAGGAGTGGAATTCGAAGAATTGAATCAATTCCTCGTCAGTCGGGGTCACAGCAAATTCATTTAGATTAAGATCCTCCAGTGTGGGTAAACGCAGGGCAGTTCTCAAATTGTTCACATTAAGTTCCAAAGGAACCAAGGATTTATTAATGGGGTGTGAGGTGTATCCAACGATGGTCAGTCCTGAATTGTCAAGAGTTGTTATGTAGGAACTTAGGAGAAATTGGGTTAGGTATGATTCGGGGGTTGGGTTTGGTAGCAGATAGGGCAAAGAAAAGAGGATGATTCCGAAGTATTTCAAGTAAAGGATAGGTAAAATATGGAAAACCTGTTTCAGATGGGACGAAGAAGTAGTTGTTTGGCTTTTTGACRAGYACGACCTTCTCGTATCTGTTTTGGACGAATGACAGTGCGTGGGAAGTCAGTGCTTGAGCTTGGGTCACTTCATTGTCGCTCGAAACATTGACGGATTGGGCAGATGCGGA
>NW_020204400.1:0-873 GCF_001531365.2 Cynara cardunculus var. scolymus
CAGACTTGGTCGGCCTTCTTCGTCAACAACTTGATACTAACCCAGTTATTCGAGCCTCAGAGTTCTTGACTTTTCAAGATGTAATTAGTGCTAATTTCTCAAAAGTTAGTCACTTGGTAACATCTAATACCGTAGAGCTGAAACGCTCAATGGATGCTCTTGTTGAAAGAGTATCTATACTTGAAGAAACTTGCAGATCTCAGGCCGAATCTCTTAAACAAAAACATGACGATCAGGATGATCCTGATAGTCATGAGGGGGAGATGAAGAAGCAAAGATTGGCTGAGACATCTGCACAAGGAGCAAGAGCGGGTGAAGAGTCAATTCCTCAGGATGTAAACGTTGAATGTTCTGCCTCGAAGACTGTACGGGAAAGAATAATTGAGGCTATCGTGGTTGAAGAGGAAGAAGTGGAGGCAAGTCCAACAATCGAGCCAATGGTTGAAAAGCCGGCGGACTCCACGGTAGAAACAAGGTTGCTTATGGACTTGTCTGCCAACGTGGGATTCAACAGTGCATTCTCTACTACTCTGGGTGGAGAACAGGACTTTGGTGAAGATGTGGATAACGTTGATGAGTCAACTGGATTGTACTTTGACTTTGAAGATGATGTAGAAGAAGAAGATCCAGTTTTTCCCATTCAAGGTGATTCGCAGTCTATTCCAGAATCATCAACTGCTGTTCTACCTGATRCACCTGAAATCAATGTTTCAAAAGAGACTGTTGATCCTACAGAAATATTCAMAAARAATTATGTTCCATTCCACATCAGAGCTAATTTCTTTGGGTATGATTGTGAACGAATTCGAGAGCCATATTTGGAAGACATCTACTTTGGGATATTCATTCGCCACAGAAAACTGATTTGTGGTG
>NW_020204400.1:3060-5888 GCF_001531365.2 Cynara cardunculus var. scolymus
AACTCCCGCTAACACCGCCAAGTAGGTATATAACCTCCTAATCGCTCCTCTAGTGGTGTTAATCATCTCCAACGAGCGATCCATCACATCGCCTTGAGTGCCTAGGGTCATAATCACCCCGTCGGCGAAGTGTTGATGATGATCCAACCTAAGCTCACACATCTTTAGGTCTTGGGCGATGCCCAAAATCCATAGGTTCTCTAAGGTGGTCATACCTGGAGAGCGCTCCGACGAGGCCCTGGTAGTAGGTGGGGGCGTCACGCTACAGGTGCGCGACTGAGATGACTCCCCCACAGCTCCGAAAGGGGCGGAGAAAGACACCCTTACAGGCGGAGGAATGCTCTTTCGGGCGGTGGCCGAACTCTAACTCCATGTGCTGCTAATGGATGCGCGGGCATAGAGCGGGGCGGCACGGGGGTAGGTATTATAACTATGCTCAGAGGGGTCGTACTCTTCGGAGTTCGATTATTCATTAGTTGACGACATAGTGCTGTGATATTTAATAAAATTTAAATTATTGAACGAATCATAATAAATGTCAAAAAGATGCAATGTTTATGCAAACCCACACATGCAAGTTGTGCTTTTCTTATTTGAGTAAGAAGTTATTAACTTTAGACGAACACCTAACATAACCAGTCTGCGTCACTCCTTATACATGCTTAATTAGACATAGGTGATCAGACTCTGTCTAATTAGAGTATGCTAAGAAGGCACTCATTCTAATTATATTAGTAGTATGTTCGTTTTGAATTTTTGACTCTTTTAAGAAAAATTATTTTGTAAAGTTTTGGGTTATAGTGTATGGTTTTCTTAGAAAACCGGTATTCTCTATAACCTACTGCTCTGATACCAAATCTGTCACATCCCGCTAAAGCGGAAACACGAGGTATGGAAGATAGAGTCTCATAGTGATAGAGTATAAATAACACCACCATACATTATAATTACATTACATCACAAGTCAAAGTTCACATTTCCACAAATACATCCCCAAAATGACAAGTTTGTAAATTATAACGATGATATAAAACAACAATTTTTTTTTTCGGAGGTGATGTTTGAAACGCGATTACTTTTATATGCCACCATTTACCTTCTTTACCGCTGAAAACCACGTTAAAACAAATGTCAACTACAAGAGTTGGTGAGTTCACAAGTTTTTAATGTACACCAATTCTTTATGCAATTTTTGGTTCGAGTAAGTCTTTTACTTACTCGCGAACAACTTTCATACGTTTAGCACTTTTAACGAGGCACAATGTACTCCAAGTAATTTTAAGTGTTGGGCCACTACTAAACCTGCGACAACTACGCCCTTTATACCGAACTACCTCAGCGGTGGTGTTTAAACCACATGGATAGAACTCGTGTTTTAGTTAAATGCACCCCTACTCGTCAGTAAAAGGTGGGATTGTCAATCCAAATAGCGCTATCCACTTAAACTATTGGCTCAATCCAAATAGCGTAACCAAGTGGGACTTTTTAATTAACCCAAACACAATTTTTACTAGTGTACATGGTGTTAGTGCTCGTATTTACAATTTCATTTTATTGCATATTTCATATAATCAATTTGTATTCACGATTTAATCACATTGTATATTTCATACAATCATCAACTACTTTTATACGTGCTTTTCCTCCAAATAACGATGGATTTAAAAAGGGGCCGTGAATACTCACATTTCCTTTCATGGTGTAGATGGTTTGGTGATCGAATGGGTGCGCCTTGATATAGTCCTTTTAGTGAATCCCTATAAAAACGAACGGTTGTCAAAGTGTTCGGTTTTAACTCTTAAAGGTTAAGGTTATTATTCTACCTTTACATCTTATAAAATGCCTCTTTATGTTCTTAAGATAAAAAATCAAGTTTTAAGCACTTTATACGCTTATTATAGGGTTTAAGAGTCCAATCTTTAGTGGTTTTAGGAAATCATGCATGCTGACAGAATCTTTGTGTCTCAATAATGTCCATGGTTCACCCTCATCCAAGAAGTATATTTTCTTAACTTCTTTATAAGTTTTAGTATACTGAGTTAGGATCATTATGACCAAAAATCAAGATTTTTGGATGAGTGGAAGGGTCTCAAACAAATTTTACCAAAACAGTGGTTATAGCTTTCAAAACAGAAAACCCCATCTTAATGTTACACCCTTTTGAAGGAGTTATACTTATTATTTTCCAGTGGTTCATGAATCGTTTTAAATATAACACATAAGGATAGTTTTTCCAAAAAGAATCACCATATTTGGGTGTATATTTTGCAAGTTATGGTTGTTTAAACATGTATGTGGAAATCTTGTCAAGTTTGGACAGATTGCACACTTATTTTGTAAAAATTGGTTGAACCCCTAAATCACCATGTTTTTAGGTGTGGTTAGACTATTTTGAAAGCTAACACCTTAAGCTACACTCCAGAGGTAAAATTTCATGAGTTTTGATGTTTCTTCTAAGAGTTATAGATAAACAATGAGACCCAAAATTTCCGACCGACCACTTTTGCACACCAAATTTGTTTTGGGTGTTGTGAGGTCATAAGGTCATAATCTCTCATGATTCCACTTGGGTTTGAAAGCTAATACACTAAATATTATTATGAAAAAAGATTCATGTTTATTGGGTCCATACACAACTATATATGGTCGTTCCAAACTCATGCAATGAATCTATCCAAGAGAAAAAATCATTCTTTTATGCAAAAATGGACTTTTATGCATCAAAGTTTCCAAAAATGATGATTTAGAAAGGATTGTTGGTCCCGAAAGGGTCTACAAGATAAGAAACAGTTTGTAGAAAGGGGGGATGAATACAAACACAATGTTTT
>NW_020204400.1:8438-9774 GCF_001531365.2 Cynara cardunculus var. scolymus
TGGTAAAGTCATCTTCATCATCATCGTCGTCGTCACCATCTAGATCATCTCCGGTGTCTGGAATTATAGGTTCATCATCGTCTTCATCATCATCTTCTTCATCCACATCAACATCATCATCATCACCAGCAGCAGTGACGGTATGGACATCATCCCTAGGGATGGCTTCGTCAACCTCAGCTAGAGCAGTTTTGGTGGACGTGATTACAGGAGCAGCAACTGCTTCAGCTTCAATAGCCTCGGCTTCTACTGCAACTGAAGCTGATACTGGACCAACAACCTGAGAAGCTGTAGGAGCAGCATCTGATGATCCACCAGCGTTGGACCTCATCTCCCCCTTTTTGGCTAAAACTTGAGAGATTTGGCCAGAGAGTTCGTCCAAGCGCTGTCGCTGGAGAACCATGGAATCCTCCAGCCTTTGCAAAGCATTGGCTAGAGTTGTCGTTGCCTCACGTGTCTCATGGAGCTGAGCACGATCATCAGCAGAAAAGGAGGGTGCACTCACTGAAGCTGGTTGACAGACAACATCCAGGATTTGCTGAAGAAGTCCAAGTTGTTGATCAGCAATCGCCTGAGCATCATCAGCCCTGCTGTGAAGAACAACAATGGCGTCGTTGTTGGCGTGAACAGCTTCTTGGAGAGTCTGGAGCTGACTCTGATCTTCATGAACGTCCGCCTGGAGGGCTAGGAAGTTCGCATCAAGATCGCCTTGGTGGGTCATCTCTTGGTGAACTTCGTTTACCTTGGAGAGGATGGTATCAACGGCTGGACGGAGAAGCTTGACGTCAGATGTCATATCATAGTCATCATCAACATCCTTATCTCCTCCATCATCTTTCTCTCTTTCTCCAGCATCTCCTCCACCTTCATGACCATCAGGCTGATGCATCAAAGAAGGACCTGCAAAAGAAGAAGTATGAGCTAAAGGCTCAAGGTTAGAAGAAATGAAGGGATAGGAAGATGAAATACCTGAGGGGCCTTCAGTGACATCAAAAGGAGTGTCACTGGTGGGAGCAGAGAAGTCCTCGAGAGGATGGACATCCGTATGCTGAGGAGCATCGAGAGGAGCATTGAGAAGAGCAACCTCAGGTCCTGTGGTGCGTGTCTCAGGAAAGACAGTCGCTGATACATCATCGATATGTGTAAATATCAAGGAGGGAGGAGAAGAGAAAATGGTTGAGAAAAGACGTGGGTGTTCAGCGGTGGCGGCGCTGATATATACACTTTCAGTGATTTGGGTCACTGAAGTGATTGGTGAAGGTGCCACTGATACGACAGTGATAGGAGAGATCACTGAAGAGCTGGGAGGGTTAACAGAAAATGCCTCAGGGGTAAA
>NW_020204400.1:11399-12085 GCF_001531365.2 Cynara cardunculus var. scolymus
AAAAGAGGGTTTTGAAGAATGTTCTTGCTTTGGAGAAATATTAACAGAGGTTCGACTAATAATTTTTGAAAGCGTAAAGAGAAAAGTGAAGAATAAATATCATATTTATAGGTAAGATATGAGAGAGAAATATGAGAGAGAGTGGAGAAAGACGACGATTCAAAAAGTGGTCATAATGAGTAATGTGTCACGTTCTCATCCACGATTGGATGGCATTTAATGAGGTAGCATAATGACAAGTCATTTTGCGCGGCTCAAAGCGTTGCTTATGGGAAACAGAGAATGTCGTCATAAAGACGTGCATTTAACTATTTTCTTTTAAAAACAAAAAGGGTTTTTAAGAATATGAAGAGTCATTCAGTTTTTACCGAGAGACTTCATTTAAAACGATTTAGCACTGAAAACGAGAAAGTATTCAGTGAAGGTTTTAAGACATCAAGTTTAGTGAAAAGAGTCACTGATACTGGCATTTAAAAAGATTTTTTGGTCACTGAAGAAAAAGAGTCAGTGATCATTTTAGATTTTTAAGAAAGTATAAAAATATACTTTAAGATGTGGTGAGTGAAGAGAATCACTRASWCCACCTTTTAAAACATTTTATCACTGAAAAAGAGAATATTCAGTGATGGTTTTAAGTTTTCAGAAAAGAAGAGTAATCATACCTTAAGAGAGTAGATATATTTACT
>NW_020204401.1:0-2184 GCF_001531365.2 Cynara cardunculus var. scolymus
TAAGATTCTTTGAAAGCAAGTCTTAACCATTTCCTTTCTAACTCCCTTTCATATTGTTTCTCAACCAGAGCCTCTGGTTCTAAAGACCAAAGCCTCTGGACCCCATCCATCGCTTTTGAATCTTATTTTTCCTTCCTCTTTGAAACCAGAGCCCCTCTGATCCTCGCTCACTAAAATCATTTATATGACTAAGTGTGTCCATTCACCCAGAGCCTCTGATTCCAAAGACTAGAGCCTCTGGTTTCCACCTTACTTGCATTATATTCTGTTCTCACAACCAGAGCCTCTAGTTCTAAAGACCAGAGCCTCTGACTTTAGATTCTTTGCAAGTTTTATCTTAATCATTTCATCTCATACTCTATTTCATCATCATTCAACCAGAGCCTCTGGTTCCAAAGACCGGAGCCTCTGCTTTCCTTCGCTTGCTATACATTCTTTTTCTCAACCAGAGCCTCTGGTTCTAAAGACCAGAGCTTTTGGCCTTAGTTTCTTTGAAAGCAAAGTCCTCATCATTTCATTTCATACTTCATTTAATCATCCTTCACAACCAGAGCCTCTGATTCTAAAGACCAGAGCCTCTGGATTCAAATCCTTTGCAACCAGAGCCCCTCTGGTCTCAAAGTTTCATCCATATCCATCCTCGTACTTAACCATCTTTCATATTTTTTTTCATCCTTCATAACCAGAGCCTCTGGTTCTAAAGACCAGAGCCTCTGGATTCAAAGTTTTTGCAACCAGAGCCTCTCTGGTCTCAAAGACTCATTGCTCTTCATACTTAGCCATATTTCATATTATTTTTCTTCATCATTCACAACCACAGCCTCTGGTTCTTAAGACCAGAGCCTCTGGATTCAAAGTCTTTGCAACCAGAGCCCCTCTGGTCTCAAAGACATTCTTTTTCATACTTAACCATTTTTTCATTGAATCTCATCATCCTTCACAACTAGAGCCTCTGGTTCTATAGACCAGAGGCTCTGGATTTCAAATCCTTTGCAACCAACGCCCCTCTGGTCTCAAGATTCATTCATTTTCATATCCATTCTCATACTTGACCATATTTCATTCTTTTTCATCGCCTTTCACAACCAGTGCCTCTGGTCATCCAACATCTAAACTCCTTATTGTTTCTAGGGGGAGTTTTTACATTTCATTTCATATCTCCATGCATCCTTTGAGGGGGAGCAAAAGCTTACATTTGTAAACTTGCATTTTCTGGTCCCATAAAATGCTACATATGAATATAATACCAGCCCTCCTCTGGTTTTATAAAATGGATTGACATCCTTAACCAAAGGTTTGTTAACCAAAGCCTCCACATCATATCAATCCTACATCACTACTTGTCTTCATCGACATTTCAACCAGAACTCCTCTGGTTCCTCACTCAAGATATCATGCCCAACCAGAACTCCTCTGGTTCCTCACTCAAGATATCATGCCCAACCAGAACTCCTCTGGTTACTCACTCAAGATATCATGCCCAACCTGAACTCCTCTGGTTCCTCACTCAAGATATCATGCCTAACCAGAGCTCCTCTGGTTCCATGAAAATACAATTTTCACATAAAACTCATCTACATTGAAAACAATTTTTATAAGATTATACAAAATTGCAGCTTTTGTGACTAAAAACTATAACATCAGTTTTTAGAAGACCAAAACTTCGTAATTAGTATTAATCTTACAATTATATGAGATTTTAAATTCCATTTTTTTTAAAACGTCTTCCACAAATCCCCGCAACAAAGACATACACCCCGGTCTACAAAATGCAAGGACACCGCCCAACCCTTTCGAAGGAAGGATACAGCATCAACAAACCGCTGTCAAGGGCTATGCTCATTGTCATTCCATCGACAAGTGAGATACGCCAAGCTTATGAACGCTTCATGCTGTCCCAAGAACCAAGGGCAGCTACCCCAGAGCACTTAGAGCAGTCCCCCCCTCCAAGCGAGGGAGCACAACCATCGTGCTTCCCCCGCCCTCACCAACATATTTCCCTACGCCTTAGGGGTCGCCACAACCTCTCACACACACAAACGTATTCGTTGCTTCTGATGTTGAACCCATAGATCGTTCAAAGTGATCTTCATTTCGTGCACCACTACCCTCAGTATTTGATCCACCAAAGGGTACACACATCCAATTCACTTACTCAGCCTCTGAAGCTGAAGAAGAGGAAGA
>NW_020204401.1:3262-4525 GCF_001531365.2 Cynara cardunculus var. scolymus
TTTTACTCTTTGTTTTACGTTTCATTATTTATAAAGTAAAACCTTTGAAGCTCAAAACTATTCTTGAATGTTTTTTTATTTTATTTTTGAGTCTTCATAACTTTCTTCGTAAAATACTATAATTTGGTTATTTATAACTACATTATTAGTGTTATTGAGAGATCTGAGATCAATAGTTCGGATTTTCCATCTCTATTTCTTCATTTACTACTTCCGTTTCCTCTTCTGTTTCAGTTACTGGCACATCGGGAGATGGACCAGATAACTATTGTTCACTTGAATTTTTCCTGGACAAAACATTAGACTGATTAGATTTATTTTCAAAATATTCTTCATAGAAGTTCTCAAATAAGGAATCTAAATCAGCTTTATTAGAATTAGAAGACTCAGGTTGCTCAGCTTTTCGCGAGGTGTTAATTATCAGCCCGCACATCAATGACTTCATCAAAGGATATGTTTACATTTTCATTGATGATTTTGGTTCGTTTATTTTAGACCCTATATGCGGCAGATGTCTTTGAGTAGCCAACAAAGACTGCTTCATCAGCTTTAGCAGCAAGCTTCCCTCTGTCCTCTTTGTCATTTAAAATGAAGCACCTACAACCAAACACTCGAAAAAATTTGATATTAGGTATTCTTTTATTTATTATTTCATACAGAGTTTTACCAAACCTTTTATTTACAAGAGAGCGGTTCTGGGTAAATGTCACACCCCGCTAAAGCGGAAACACGAGATGTAACAGGTAAGCGAGTCACAGCAACAGTTAAKAAACAACACCGTTCAAGTTTTACTAAAAGAAATCAAGTGTAACACCCATAACCAAATTGGGATAAAATAATTTTTTGTAAGTGTAACACCCATAACCAAATTGGGATAAAATACTTCTTTTACAAAACCTTAAATTGCGAACTTAATCGGTCTTGCCACAAGTATGCTCCCAAAATACTTCATTTCTTACTTATTACCTGAAAAGCATGGAACATAAAACAACGTCAACTACAAAGAGTTGGTGAGCTCACTGATTTTCACATGCACAAAATATTACAATGAAGAAATCAGTTATTTGCAAACTTATACGTAAACTTTTGCACTTAATAAATGTAAATCTACCACAATGCTTAACTTGAGACGCTATTGAGCCTTACCTGACCAATGTGCCCCATTATTTTATGAACGACCATAAGTAGCCCGTACACTTACTTAGGTCCCACAGTTTGTAGTAGTACTAATTCAGCGGTGGTCCAAATTCCACATGATTAGAC
>NW_020204401.1:6132-7798 GCF_001531365.2 Cynara cardunculus var. scolymus
GATCTTCGGAACTAAACTTGGGAGCTAAGCCAGATGAACTCTAATCATCATGACTAGATCCTAGTAAAATATAATTCTAAATATATGATCTATAATAAGGTGCTAACCTGAAGCTCCGAAATGACAGAATGTCACAGTCTCCCCATGCTAAAAAAATTTCGTCCCGAAATTTATTCGTCAAATCTAGATCATGACTCATTTGAGAACAAGTGGGGATACTTTCTTTTCATGAAATCTTCTCTTTCCCACGTGTACTCCGGTCCATGCCTCGAAGTTCAATGAACTTTTACAATTGGGATTTTGCTACACCTTAATTGCTTGACTTTATGGTCGAGGATTTCGATCGGCTCTTCAAAGAAGCGTAACCGTTTGTTAATTTGAATGTCTTCCAAAGGTAGAACCAATGTTTTGTTGGCTAAACATTTCTTAAGGTTTGATACGTGAAATATATCATGGATGGCACTAAAATCTGGGGGCAAGTTTAGTTTGTATGCAACCGATCCTATTCTTTCGAGTATTTCAAATGGACCAGCATACCTTGGGCTAAGTTTTCCTTTCTTTCCGAAACGCACCACTCCTTTCCATGGAGATACTTTTAAAAGAACTTTATCACCCACTTGAAATTCCAATGGTTTCCTTTGGTTATCAGCGTAGCTCTTCTGACGATCTCTTGCAGCTTTAAGTCTTTCTTGGATGATCGAGATTTTGTCGGTTGCCTCCTGGATAATGTCAGGCCTAGTCAGCTGTCTGTCACCAATTTCCAACCAGTTGAGTGGGGATCTACATTTATGCCCATACAAGGCTTCGTATGGTGTGCACTGGATACTGGTGTGATAGCCATTATTGTAAGAAAATTCAACCAATGGTAGATGAGTATCCCAACTGCCTCCAAAGTCTATCACACAAGCTCATAACATATCCTCTAGTGTTTGGATAGTCCTTTCCGTTTACCCATCCGTTTGAGGATGACAGGAAGTGCTTAAGTCCAACCTCGTGCCTAATACCTTTTGAACTGATCGCCACAACCGTGAAGTAAAACGGCTATCTCTGTCTGAGATGATAGAAATAAGTACTCCATGATGCGATACGATTTCATTGATATATAACTGTGCATACCTTTCCGTACTAAAGTCTTCTCGAACAGGTAAAAAGTACACGGATTTCGTAAGTCGATCCACTATGACCCAAAGTGAGTCATGTCCTCTCCTAGTTCTAAGTAACTTCGTAACAAAATCCATTGATATCTGATCCCACTTCCATTGGGGAGTCTCTAATTGCTGAAGTAGACCAGACGGTTTCTGATGTTCAGCTTTTACCCTTACGCAGGTTAAGCACCGGCTTATGTACAAAGCAACGTCCTTCTTCATTCCTAGCCACAAGTAATATTCTTTTAGCTCTTTGTACATCTTATCGGTTCCTGGGTGAATTGAGTATCTTGAGCGATGTGCTTCCTCCAAAATTGTTGATCGGAGGCTGTCGTCCTTTGGTATCCAAACTCTATCTCTGAAGTAACGCACCCCATCTGCTCGAGTTTTGAATTCCTTCTCTAGGTGGTGCAGGGTCTCGTTTTTCAGATTCTCCGATTTCAACGCCTCTTCTTGAGCTTCAAGAATTTGCGTTTTTAGGTTCGTTTGAACCAGCATCCCCATGGCTCGTACCCTTGACG
>NW_020204401.1:9848-10120 GCF_001531365.2 Cynara cardunculus var. scolymus
TGATTCCTCACGAAAATAACCATTATGTTTCAAAACACTTTTAACCAATACCAATGGCCATAAGCCAAGTTTTCCCCTTCTCAATAACATCAATACCATTATTTCTAATAAGAACAATATCTTTGAGTTCTCAAATCACAAAGAAGTAAGGACTCAAATCTATTGTAGTCTTAAAAGACATAATAACAAGAGCTTTAATATTCATATACAATTGCCACCCTTATATCTAAAGGTACACCTCTCCTTGATATGCCACCCTTATCCCAAAAGAC
>NW_020204401.1:10631-12113 GCF_001531365.2 Cynara cardunculus var. scolymus
TCTTTCAAAGATTTTCCAAAATATCAAGTTTCCTTTAAATCCTCAAAACAGGATATCATTTCCAAAACTGTTTTAAAGAAGCAATCTCTTCTTTATCTTTCCGAAAATAACAATAACACCTTAAAACTATCTAAATAGTTTTAACATCCTTTCTTCAAAACCAACATCAAAACTCATAACATATAATCAACAATAGTTATAAAACTCACGGTTTATAACAAATGGTAGTTTAAAAACTCACCTTAACAAATCACAGGTTCTGAAGATAAAAAGCACACAGCAAATCACAATCTCTTCAAGCAACTTTGAACAACAGATTCTTCAAGAACACTTTTCACCGCCACAAAACTTTCTTCAAATGAAATGATAAGATAAAATCTTATCTTTCTATTTCTTTAAATACTCCCACCAAGGCGRTGAAGATTATTTTAACTATAAAACTCATAGGCGATGAAAGCTTCTTCCAATAGAAATAATCTTGGGAGGTGGATAAATCATTATAAAATTCATGATTTCTTAACCATGAAGATATAATGATTTCACCCGAATACAATAAACATCACCTCATGTATGCTTCATACCACATGGATACATGTATAAATCATATATGTCAAGACATCTTTTCACATATATGCATGCACAATATCATGTTCACATATATGGTTCATGCATTTCTACTTAGATATGCATATTTCACGTAATTCACATAATAAAATGTATAAATTACCTCAACTGAGGTTGTCTCAAACCTGGTTATAACATTCTTCCCCCCTTAAATGAATTCCGTCCCGGAATTCACTTATTCAAACAACCACGGATATTGAGTTTTCATAACAGATTCTAATTTCCAAGTTGCTTCTGATCCCTTGTGAAACTTCCACTGAACCTTTACCAGACTGATTTCTTTGTTTCTCAACACCTTGATCTTTTGACCAATTATAGCTTCCGGTGTTTCCACAAAATTCAGTTTACTGTCTAATTCAATCTCTGGCATCGATATAGTTAGATTCGGATCAGTCAAACATTTCCGCATATTTGACACATGAAAAGTGTTGTGAATCAGACTCAGTTCTTCTGGTAGCTCAATTGATATGCTACTGGCCCAATTCGTTTACATATTCTGAACGGCCCTACATACCTTGGACTGAGCTTTTCTTTCTTTCCAAATCTGATAACACCCTTCCATGGCGAAACTTTCAACATCACAAAATCACCTATATCAAATTCAATCGGCTTTCGACGATTATCTGCATAACTTTTCTGGCGATCTTGTGCAGTTTTGATTCTCTCACGGATCTGTTCGATCTTTTCAAAAGTTTCTTGGACAATTTCAGGACCTGTTAGCTATTTTTCACCCACTTCATTCCAACACAATGTGTTCGGCATTTACGTTCATACAACACTTCATATGGTGTTGCTTGGATGTTGGAATGGTAACTATTGTTGTACGCAAACTCTATCAATGGCAAGTGATCTTCCCAT
>NW_020204402.1:0-1560 GCF_001531365.2 Cynara cardunculus var. scolymus
ACCAAAACTTCACTATCATTTGCTGTTTCCACAATTAGATCATCACTTAAYGCTTTAGATTCTAAATGTGCACAGTGAACAAATGATGGTGACACAAAAGAACAATTTGCACCCGAATCAAATAAAACTTTGGCACATACTGAATTTAACAAGGAATGTACCTGTCACCACTTCAGGATGCTCTTCCGCCTCACCTCTTGTCATTTGAAAGGCTCTTCCTTTAGCATTACCCTCTATTTGTCTGGTTCCTCCCCGTCCACTTGGATTAATACGATTATCCACTTGGCCACGACCTGTTGGCACATACCCAGATCCTCGACCCCCAGACTATCCAAATCCCCGACCTCCAGCAAAACCAAACCCTCGATTCTTTACTTGTGGACAATCAGTACTTATATGTTGGGGTGAATTACAAATAAAACATCTCCGCGTCATCCGACAGTCTCGAGCTATATGTCCAGGTTCCTGACATTTAAAGCATACTCGAGATTCTGTATTGCAATTTCCCTGATGTATCTTATGACATCGGTTACAAGCCTTATCATTAAACCTTGAGAGTGGTCGGTTCACATTTTCCATACACCTCGGTCTACGAAAATCAGTAACAGTAACTTCCCCTTTTCTTTTCTCCCCAACTCTTTCTTGCGGTTGTCGGTTAATATCTTGTTCCAGTATTTCAGCAGCATCAATTGCCTCCTGGAATGTGGTCGGATTCTTGGATATCACATATTTCTAAGATTTGCCTCCAATCCCCAAATATACTTTTTTACCTTACTGTTTTCAGATATAATATAGGCTTCAACAAACCTAGATTGTTCCATGAAAACTTCAGTATACTGGCGAACTGACATATTTCCTTGTTCAAGACGAAGGAAATCATCTTCCAACTTTCGAACTGCAGCTTCAGGACAATACTGCATCTTAAATTTTACCACAAATTCTTCCCAAACCATAGTTTTCAAAATATTCGGATCTGAACTAGACAAAACTTCCCACCAGTACAAAGCACTTGATCTCAAATGGGATATAGCAAACATAACTCTATCTTCTTCTGCACTTTTACTAATTTGCAGACTCAGTTCAATCTCCTTAAGCCAACACATAGCTTTAACAGGATCTCGTTCACCAGAAAATTTAGGAGGTTTACACGCAAGAAACATCTTGATATCGCCTCTCTTCTGTTCAGAGGACGCAGTAATAGGTATAGATGTACCAGTTATCGGTGTATTAGCTCCAACTTCCTCTTGCTCAGAATTTCTTTCCACATTTGGATCAGTTTGATTTGTATGTCTTAACAAATTTACCAAACTCTCCTGAAATTTTCCCAGCTCAGCTGCCAACATATCTTGAGTAATATACTCAGGGTCAGAAACATTCTGTCCACCCCTAGCTCTTTCTTGACCACGGCCAAACATTGCACTTTCTTGAGCTGTCAATTCATGTTCCTGTCTAGTACCTCTACCTCTTCCTCGTCCTCTACTACGACTTCGTGTTTCAATTACATTTTCTGGATTCTCTTCTTGCATAACATTCCTTCTTCCACGACCTCTTCCATAACCA
>NW_020204402.1:3178-3417 GCF_001531365.2 Cynara cardunculus var. scolymus
ATTCCGAAAACATTCTTTCAAAAACATCTCTTTTTATCCGGACTTGAAGTCCGGTCATAACCGTCCGGATTAGATGTCCGGTCAATACCCTTTAAAACTCTTTCCTTTTTCATCCGGATTACAAATCCGGACAAACACATAGAAAATAATTCAACCTTGTCCGGTTTAGTAATCCGCTCAAAACAACACATTGAAATATAAATATCCTTGTCCGGTTTAAGAATCCGGACACCAAATCA
>NW_020204402.1:3699-7801 GCF_001531365.2 Cynara cardunculus var. scolymus
ACATAATAATCAGTTTAAAATGCTTTWCAATTTGTATGAAGCAATTCATATTCAAAGCTCAAATACACTCACCTTTTAGAATTGAATATCAAAGCTTTTGTAGATTTCTTCTCCTTGCTGCAATTCAACTTCTTCAGAGAGTTTTTTTTTGAGAAATGTAGTATGTGTTTTTGTGTGTGTTTCTTTCCCCTAAAAACTTTATATACATACATATGAACAAGGGTTTGAGAGGCGGCTAATAGCTGACCCCTCTACCTCTTTAATATATATATATTTTTTTAAATAAACCTACACACACCATATACTTACATATATCATATATATATTTTATATATAATTAAAACCAAAATAATAAACCAGACTATTACATCATTTATTGTTTTTCATTACTTTTACACTTTATGGATTATGGGGTCTAACATGGTTGATCATTGATGAATGAATTCATCGATGAGATGTTGGATTGTATGATAGAGAAGCATTGGATGACAAACCAGAGGCTTTGTATAAGCATGGACAATCCATTATGTAGAACCAGAGGGGCTCTTGTTAGATACTTGGTGTATTATTTAGCATTTAGGTGTCCAGAGGCTCTGGATAGTAGAACCATAGGCTCTGGTATGGAAAATGCATACTTATGCAATAGAGATTCATGATGAATGAATAGCTCCCCCTCAAACGATGCATGTAGATAAGATTTGAGTGTTGAAAAACATACCCTAGAAATAATAACCATGTGAATTGAGGTGACCAGAGGCTTTGGTCTATACAACCAGAGTCTCTGGTTATGAATGAAGATGAAAAGATGTATGAAAAAGGTCTAAGTATGCAAATGGATATGTATATGAATGGGTCTTTGAGAGTAGAGGGCTCTGGTTCCAATGACAATGAATCCAGAGGCTCTAGTCTTTAGAACCAGAGGCTCTGGTTACAAAGGCGATGAAAAGAAGTATGAAAATATGGTTAAGTATATGTAAGTGAGAAAAAGGGGGAGGACTCTTTGGGTCCATAGGGGCTCTGGTTACAGAGAGTATGAATCCAGAGGCTCTAGTCTTTAGAACCAGAGGCTCTGGTTACATGAATGATGATATGCGATGGATTCCAAAAGGGATCTGGACTCAAAGGATGAGAATCCAGAGGCTTTGGTCTATAGAACCAGAGGCTCTGGTCTATAGAATCCAGAGGCTCTGGTCTATAGAATCCAGAGGCTCTGGTCTATAGAATCCAGAGGCTCTGGTCTACATGAATGATGATATATGGTGGGGTGTAGGAGAGTCTTTCGATACCCAACCTTAGAGCAATTTGAAATTCACTCTTGGCTCTGTGCTTCACCAGGGTCTCCATCGTCTTCATTATCTCTCGGTTTGCCATCCCAAATCTTATTCCTTGATCCTGTCGCTGAGCTGTGAACTCATAGAGGTCGATCAAGTCGTAGGGGTTGAGATTGATCAAGTCATTGTTGTTGAAGATACTGACCTGACCATGAGCTCTCTCCACCATGTACTCGATATATCTGATAGCTCTGTTGGTGAAGGTCCTCATCTTGATATCCATGACCAACCTTATCCCATCGTTTGAGAAGACAGCTCATGGTGGTTGGGTTGTCTGTCTAATGAACCGATGGTATAGGAGGTCCATGGATTCTTGCGATAGAACTGGAGGATTGTGAGACAAGCTTTCATCGCGATCGTGGTATAGATATTGATGGATGTTCTCCATCATGATGGGTTTCCTGGGAGGTATCTCTGGACGTCTCCTTAGCGACTCCATGTTCTTGATTATTTCATCGACTAGGCTCTTCGGAGGTTGCCTTGATGAAGAGGGAATGTCCGCTTGCATCATGGTTGGTTCAATTGGAGGTTGGTTTTGGGTTATGGGTTATGTATCGGTTGGAGGTGTGTTTGGGTAGTGGCTTGTGTATTGGTGGGTAATGGGATGGTTTTTTGTGTTGGCTTTTTTTGGGGTCGTGTTGGTTCATCGGGTTGTGTTTGTGGTTGAGTTTGAGGTGAAGGTTCAGGTTCATTGGGTAGGTTGGTGAAAGGTGTTTCGCGAGGAGTTGGTGATGGGGTTAATGGTAGGTTTGGTGTTGGTGATGGAGTAAAAGGTGGATTGGTTTCTGTTGGTGGGGTGGATGGATTTTCATCGGTTAAGGAATTCAACACGATGGGTTCAGGTGAGGTAGCAAGGGGAACATGTAAATTTTGTACATCTTCAGAGGGCTGAGCCTCTGGTTCCCTTGCTTGGGTTGATGGTGGAGATTGTTGTTGTGTTTGGGGTGGTGGTGATGGTGCAGCGAATTCCATGTTTTGAGTAGCCGCAGCCTGGTTCTCCCTCTCATGAGGTCCAAGACCTTGATCATCGGGGTCTTGATCCTCATGTCATGACTTCTTGTGTGGGCGGCTGCTGGAGCATGAAGCTCTGCTCCTTTTCTTCTTTTTCTCCTTCCTCAGGGTTGCAAGATACGCCTTCAGGGCTTGTTGTCTTCGGCTCTCCTCCATCGTGTGAAGAAGAGAGGTGGTGCACCTTTGTTGGTCAGCAAGGCTCTGGGTGAGAGCCTTGATCGGTTGAGCCGCTCGATGAATGAACTGGGCACTTATCTCGTTGAAAGAGGAGATAAGTGCCTTGGATAGAGCCCTGAGATCGGCTCTTGTGGCATACTCTGTGCTTGATGTTGAAGCTTGTGGTGGCACGGAGGTGGTTGTGGATGTGGATAGTGGATTTTCTGGATCTCCAACTTACCAGCTTGTCCTATAAGAGTTGACAGCTTCCAGACGTGCTCTTTCTATCAAGTTTGCAACCTGCATGATCTGCATCTATGTAGGCTATTAGATCAAATCTAGAGTTCTTTGGATACCAGACACCCAATGATGGAGTTCCCTTGAGGTATCTAAAGATCCTCTTGACTGTAGAGAGATGCGATTCTTTAGGATTTGATTGATATCTTGCACAAAGACATGTGGCAAACATAATGTCTGGTCTACTACTAGTTAGATACAAGAGTGATCTAATCATGCCTCTGTAGGTTGTTACATCCACAGGTTTGCCTGATGGATCAGCAAATAACTTAGAGCTAGTAGCCATAGGTGTTCTCATCGATGATGAATTTGAGAGAGAGTATTTCTTCAGAAGGTTAGTCACATATTTGGACTGATTGATGAAAATTCCTTCTGAAGTTTGTTTTATTTAAAGACCAAGGAAGAAGCTTAGTTCTCCCATCATACTCATCTCAAATTTGCTTTTCATCAACTCTGAGATTTTTTCGCGATGTTTTGCATTTGTAGAACCAAATATGATGTCGTCCACATATATTTGAACAAGTAAGATATCACCTTTGTGCTTTTTGAGAAAGAGGGTTGTATCAATTGTACCTTTTTCGAACCCATTATTGATGAGAAAGGTAGATAGAGTTTCATACCAGGCCCTGGGTGCTTGGTTCAACCCATAGAGGGCTTTATCCAGAAAGTAGACGTAGTCTGGATGTTTTGGATCTTCGAACCCAATAGGCTGCTGCACGTAGACTTCTTCTTGAAGTTTTCCGTTGAGGAAGGCAGACTTGACATCCATTTGATGGACCTTAAAGCCTTTGTGAGCTGCGTACGCTAGGAACATTCTGATGGCTTCAAGTCTTACAACAGAAGCAAATGTCTCATCATAATCAATCCCTTCTTCCTAGCGGTAGCCTTTGGAAACAAGCCTGGCTTTGTTCCTTATTACGATGCCATTTTCGTCCTTCCTGTTTCAGAAGACCCATTTGGTTCCTATGGCCGTCTTCCCTTTGTGTAGAGGCATAAGGGACCATACCTTGTTTCGTTCAAATTGCAGTAATTCTTCTTGCATCGCGTCTATCCAGTTTGGGTCTTGTAGGGCTTCTGAAATCTTCTTTGGTTCTATCATGCTCAGAAAGTTGGCGAAGAGACATTCATTTGCAGTGGCAGATCTCGTCTTGACACCAGAGGTTGGATCACCAATGATTTGGTGGTGTGGGTGATCTTTTGTCCACTTGGTGCTTGATTGGGGTTCTGAAGCAAGAAGATGCAGCTCTTCATCGACTGATGGAACTGCTTGCTCCCCCTCGAGGAGATCATCTCCAGAGTTAGACTCT
>NW_020204402.1:7933-10466 GCF_001531365.2 Cynara cardunculus var. scolymus
TCGAAGATGTCTTCAAATAATTGAGCTAACTCTGATTCATTGGGTTTGCCAAGTGATGAATCAGATGCTCTTCTTTGAAGTCMGMGTTCTGAACTGTTGTGTCCAGAAGTCATTGGTGTGGAATCATCAAAGGACACATTGATGCTTTCTATGATGATTCTTGTCCTTTTGATGTAGACTCTGTAAGCTTTGGATGTTTGGGAATAGCCTAGAAAGATTCATTCATCAGCTTTCTTGTCGAACTTGCCAAGATATTCTCTATCGTTGAGTACAAAGCATTTGCATCCAAAGACATGAAAATATTTGACATTTGGTCTTCTTTGGTTGATGAGCTCATAAGGTGTCTTCTAGTGTCTCTTGTTGATGATTGATCGATTCTGGGTGAAGCATGCAGTGGAAATAGCTTCAGCCTAGAATGTGAAGGGTAACTCCGATAAAGCAAGCATGGTCCTTGCTGTTTCCACTAAGGTTCTGTTCCTTCGTTCTACCACTCTATTTTGTTGAGGAGTTCTTGCTGATGAGAAGTTTTGTGTAATGCCTTCACTGAAGAGGCATTCATCAATTCTGGCATTTTTGAATTCAGTTCCATTGTCGCTTCTAACCTTTATTAGTTTTTTTTGTAGAAGGACTTGGATCCTTTTCATCACTCCAATTAGTAGGTCTGGAACATCTGATTTCTTCTTTACAAATTCAACCCAGGTGTATCTGGAGTATTCATCTACCAGTACTAACATATACTTCTTTCCAGAGAAACTTTGAGTTGATATAGGCCCACAGAGGTATATATACACCATGTCCAAGGGCTTGATGCAGGAGGTTTCTGACTTGGTTTTATGAGAGGCCCGTCTTAGCTTTCCCATCTCACAGGCTGAGCATAGATGATCTTTTTCAAAGTTGAGATCAGGAATCCCCTTGACCAACTTTTGTGTGGCTAGTTTTCGTAGTGCATCAAAGTTGAGATGTGAGAATTTCTGATGCCATAGCCAATTTTCATCGCTCTTATGAGACACAAGATAAAAGGGTGTCTTGTCCCATGGAGGACTCAAAATCTAGAAGATAGAGATTTCCTTCTCTCTTTGCCTTGATGATTGTGTGATCGGGCTTCATTTCTATGATACAGAAACCTTTGCGAAACCTGACTTCAAGACCCTTGTGGCAGAACTAGCTTATGCTTTATAGGTTGTGCTTCAATCCTTCGACATAAGCCACTTTGCTGATGGAGATTTTGCATTTGATGAGAGTGCCATATCCCTTGATAGTACCCTTGCTGTTGTCTCCAAAAGTCACAGAGCCTCCAGATTTTTCGATTAAGGAGGACAACTGACTTTTTTCACCAGTCATGTGCCTGGAGCAACTTGAGCCATGTACCATGGTTGCACATGCTGGTCCTACAAGACAAATTAAAGGGAATTAGGTACCCATTTCATAATGGGTCCTCGTTTGTTAGTAGGGGATATCACACTCTTTTCATTGCCTTTAGCCTTTGCAGGCTTGGGTTTATTTGCATTTCCCTTGCCCTCGGGTTTGGGCTTTTTCATGTTTTCATTGGTTCAAACTTTGTATCGATAAACTTGTTGGGAGAAGGGACAGTGATGTGTCAACATGTGATTCCTCAGGTTTTTTAAAAGAGTTAAACATTGACAGTGCGGATGCTTTGGATTTGTATATCTAACGTTCTTTTTATTCGATGGAAACAAAAAAGTAAATGCAGGAGGTGTAAATCATGTCCTAGCACCGGTTGTTTTTACAAACTTCCTATCTAGTTCAGATTTTTTATTTGAAGAGGTCTTTGCTTTATTTCTTTTCTCCTGAGGAAGGTCTACTTTTCTTCAGCTGAATGAGAGGAAAAGTGGTGGTTAGTTTTCTCAGAGGCAGACCACTTCTGTTTTTGCTCACGATTAAACTTGAGGAACTTGAAGAATGTACTAGGGCCTTGTGAGTTATCTTTGGCAAATTTGCTATCTTTTAGTTTTCCCTTTCCTTTGTCTGACGATTTCATTGATGAAGGAATACCAGATTTCATTGAGGGTTTTAAGTTTTGAGGCTTCTTATTCTCAATGATTTTTGGTGATTCACAAATTATCTCTTCTTCAGATTCACAATCGAGAAAGTCTCTTGCTGATTTCTCGAAATCAAAATTAGCATGGATTGAAGTGGAAGATGTGGGTTCAGAGGTTGATGCTTCAGAGTGATCTGCTTGAGGATTCATCGATTCTGACTTTGATGAACTTCCAATTTTACTTGGATGGTTCATCGATTCATCAGCTGATGTTTCCTCATTAGGATTCTCTTTTTCATCAACGGTACTTGTTGATGAGGTGGAATTGACAATCAGAGACTCTGGTTTGACGATAGGGTTTCCATCTGTTGAACCTGTAAATTCAGCTTTGATATTGATATATTACTCTGAATGAACTCTAGGACGATTACAGTGCAGCGAAAACAGAGTAATTAAACCAAGAACACACAGTTAATATGAGGAAGAAGATGAACACAGGAGAATAGCTTCAAAGGTTTTTCAATTCATTCAATT
>NW_020204402.1:11601-12673 GCF_001531365.2 Cynara cardunculus var. scolymus
TCATCCCTTTTTACCATATATTGAGCATATAGCACGGTCTTCTTGAGCATAGTCCTTGGAGAAATTGTTTCGAGTGAAGTAATCACATGCTCTGAGAAGACCTGCTCTGGTGGCCTTGTGAGCTTTGAGAAGTGGAACTTTGCAATGGCAGAGGGCATACCTATAAGCTCTGGGTCATAAGGGGGCTCTATGTCCAAGGCAGAGTAACGCCACCGCAGAATCTCCTCAACAGTGATTACGGGCTCTATGCGTACCTTCTGCGTAGGAATCTTTCTCATAGATTCAAGTATCTTAGAAACCCTCCCCACTGTGGTAGATTCTGGTATTCTGGTTTCTTCTTCTAGTATCGGCCTTTGGGTGGACCGCTCTGGTAGGATTGGCTTGACAGTTCCTAGAAAAGCGTTAAACGTACCCGTGGACGTTTCCTTTGGAATCTTCGCCATTTTAGAGGAAAAGCCTTCTCCAACTCTGGGGATGGGGGCTCTGCCCTTTCTCGCTTGTGCCTCTGCAAAAGACGCCTTTAAAGCTCGAATGAGATCGGGGTCATCATACTCTTCTTCATTTATTTCCTCTGGCGTCTCAGAGCTTGACCCCTTCTGTGGCGACTCCTCTACTGCTTTACCCTTGCCTTTCCCCTTAGGCTCTGGAGATTTGTCTTTAGGGAATATGGCAGCAGCAGAGTCCACTATTTTTAGCGGTCTGGCAAAGGTTGTCTTCTTTGGTTCCTCTTTCTTCTTCTCCCCCTCATGACGATCATGGTCATCACCTCCTTGATCGTCATGGATTTTAGTGGCTTCCGCCTTGCAAGTAGTAAGGGGAGCTTTCTTCAATCGCTTTCAAACTTTGGAAGCCACCCTCTCCATCTTTTGAATGACCTCTTCAGCAATCACAGAGCCAATGTTGATATCCATCTCTGTGGCCCATTTCATCTTAGAGATGCAGGGATAGATCTCATTTCTGAAGTTATCACCTTCTTTGACGAGTTTCTTCGTGCAGTCTCTTATAGCTTTGTTGCTTGCTCGGGGTTCCTTGAGGAGTTGGTCGGTGTATTTCTGCACGGTCGCTCCAAGGG
>NW_020204403.1:0-1132 GCF_001531365.2 Cynara cardunculus var. scolymus
ATATGTGGAACAGTGTCTGACATGTTTACAGGTTAAGATTGAACATCAGAARCCGTATGGAAGTCTTCAATCGTTAGAGATACCTGTGTGGAAATGGGATCACATTACCATGTATTTTGTTATGAAGTTACCTCGAACTCCAAAAGGGTATGATACGATTTGGGTAATTGTTGATCGWTTGTCTAAATCTACACATTTTCTATCAATAAGAGAGAAATACTCTTTAGAAAAACTAGCACAGATTTACATCAAAGAAATTGTTACCAGACACGGTGTTCCCTTGTCTATTATCTCTGATAGAGATAGTCGGTTTACTTCAAAGTACTGGGAAGGATTACAGAAAGCTTTGGGGTCTGAAATCCAATTAAGTACAACTTATCATCCGCAAACAGATGGGCAAAGTGAGAGAACTATCCAGACTCTCGAAGATATGTTGAGAAGCTGTATCATTGATTTCGGGGGATCATGGGAAGATCACTTACCATTAATAGAGTTTGCGTATAATAATAGTTACCATTCCAGCATCCAAGCGACACCATATGAAGTGTTGTATGGACGTAAATGCCGAATGACGTTGTGTTGGAATGAAGTGGGTGAAAAACAGCTGACGGGTCCTGAAATTGTCCAAGAAACTTCTGTAAAGATCGAACAAATCCGTGAAAGAATCAAGACAGTACAAGATCGCCAGAAAAGTTATGCAGATAATCGTCGAAAACCGATTGAGTTTGGTATAGGTGATTTTGTGATGTTAAAAGTTTCGCCATGGAAGGGTGTCATCAGATTTGGAAAGAAAGGGAAGCTCAGTCTGAGGTATGTAGGGTCGTTCAGAATATGTAAACGAATTGGGCCGGTAGCATATCAGTTAGAGTTGCCAGAGGAGTTGAATCTGATTCACAACATTTTTCATGTGTCGAACTTGCGGAAATATTTGGCTGATCTGAGTCCAGCTATACCGTTGCCAGAAATTCAATTAGACAGTAAGTTGAATTTTGTGGAAACACCGGAATCCGTAATCGATTGAAAGATCAAGGTGTTGAGAAACGAAGAAATAAGCCTGGTTAAAATTCAATGGAAATTTCATAAAGGACCGGAAGCAACATGAGAATTGGAATCAAAGATGAGATCAGAATAC
>NW_020204403.1:1969-3698 GCF_001531365.2 Cynara cardunculus var. scolymus
GGACTTGTTATCCGGGCAAAAGTGGGAATAATTTCAAGTGTTAAATCGGACAAGTCTTGGGCGATGAGTTGTCCGGATTAGTAAATCGGACAAAAGGGACAAGTGTTGTCCGGACTTTATGTGACAATCCTGCATTTTGAATTTCAGGTTAGTACCTTATTTCAGGATCTTTATTGAAAACTAAGTTTTTCTAGGATTTAACTTTGATGATTAGAGATCATCTTGCTTAATTCCCAAGATTAGTTTGTTAGATCACATTTCGTCGGGTAGCTAACCAAGTTAGTTTATGCAATGCCAATTAGTCTTAGAATGTTATATAAAATAAAGTAGATATTTAAGTTCCGTTCTCTTTAAAAATTTAAAAATTCCAAAGTTCCATTATTTTTATATTTAGTTGCCAATTAACTTAAAAGAGTGGAGTTTTTTTTTTAAAATCTTTTGGCAAATTATTTTGTTTGGTTAAAATAGTGGGGTTTTATTATTTAAAAAAAAATAATAAAAATATCTTGGGCTTGGGCTTTTAGAGGTCAGCCAATTTCTTCTCAAAAAGCCCCATATAAATACTCCTTTTCTCTTTGAAAATATTCATTCTCCAAATTTTCAGCTTTCTGTTCTCTCTTTCTAACGCCMTCACCTTCCACCCGGTTCTAATCTCCTTGTAAACTTAAAAGCTTTTGCTGTTCTTGAGTCTGTGAGGCTTTCTGTCAAGAAAAGGTATGTTTTAGAGCTGTCCTATTTTCTTAGAAGTCCGAAAGTTTTCATCTTTTTCCCTTTCTCGATTATTTAAGAAATATTTATGAGATTTAAAGAGGAGAGATTATTAATCAAAGACCTTCAAGTGTCTTCGTTGAGATGATAATCTGTGACCCATGTTATTTAATCTCTAAGAAAGAAGGAAAAAATCTTTGCATGCGAGGTCTGATCATATTCTCGGATGATAGAATCTTGCATGCATGCAATCGGTTTTGGGAGGCGTGTGGCTCAAGGTTGTAGAGTTTTTGAAAAGAGTTTTAAACCCACTCAAAATATCTTGATTTTGGTGATTGGCGGCTGTCATCATTGTTTTGGGATGACTTAAAATGATGTCATTAATGGGATTTTGGAAGGTTCCTTTTTAATAAATATTTAAATATCGGCTTTATTTTATATAGACACTTGATGGCTTTGCGTTTAGAACAACTTTACTCTACCTTAGGCAGGAAACTGTAAGTAATAAAGCATTGGTTTGGTTTGTCAGGAAGTTCGAGCGAGCCTAGAAAGCTTCTAAAGGGAACCTTTGGATATTCATCAAACTAGTGAGTTTTCACGGCCCCACTTTTACTGCTTTTTATTTATTTTATGGGGGGAAAAGTATGAGATTGAGCAAACTTTGCATGTTTTTATTTTGTGACATTTTGGGACTAAAGAATTGCTTAGTCGGGTTGTTGTGTTATGTTTTGATAACTGTTATTGCACTTAGAATAAATGCTAAATTGATGTGCTTGGGAGTATATGTTTCCAAATAAAAGTCCCCGTCCGTAAACGCTACTTGTTAACTCGGGTACATCCCCGGGACGTGGTATTGTGGATAGCCGCTATTGTGTTAATAGTCCCACCCAGAAAGGGGTGCACAATTACCTACGTTTTTCTAGTCTAATCATGTGGAATTTGGACCACCGCTGAATTAGTACTCTATCGAACTGTGGGACCTAAGTAGTGAACGGGCTACTTCTGGTTGTTCGAAAATTAA